>NC_081147.1:19749503-20049503 GCF_958295425.1 Solea solea
GTGCAGCACATACAAATTGTTCAGTCAAGTTTGTATACATCTCAGCTGATGAACATTTAATCGCCGCAGCCATGTCTCTGTTCTATTCAGTCACACATGTCATCAATCTTTTCCCCCACATGCTAAATAGGGTGAATTGAAGTGACAATGGGATTAAGCCCATTAGAATAATTCATTTCCCCAGGCAGGCAAAATGAGAAAGTATCACCGTTATTAATAATATGGTAGCCAGGTCCAAAAACAGCCCTATGATGACAGAGATGAAGGAGGCCAGTTAAATTAAGCGGGGAAAAAAAAAATCACCACACACTTCAGGCTGCTGCTGAACTGAATTTTAACAATGAACAAGTCCCAAAGACCTTACAGGGTTGCAAAGGTAGTGTATTTTAATTCAAGGCTAACCCTAACCCCTAACCCTTTATGACACATTTTACCTTGTCATTTAAACCCTATTCATATACTGATAGGTGTAGATAATTAAAAGTTGTCTGAAAATTTGGTATAAATCTTAACTGCACAGCATGTGAGGTCTGGAGAAATAACACAAAAACTACGGCTGCAAGCAGCACTGAACTGGCCCTTACACCCCCCGACACATGCCTGACGTGGAGCGACCGCAATGCATGACCCCAGAGAGAGGCCACCAATCATTTATTTATTATTTAGTTACAGCAAATGTTGACCCCTACCTGAAAGCTTTACGTAAATTAAGCTATGTATGTCAAGCTGTACTTCCTGTTGCCAGTGGGTGGCGCAGTGAGTGGCTTTGCCTGTTGTCAAGAGTTGGTCAATTCATTTACTTATCGACTTGTACCGAACACATGTAGGGCACTATGACACCGATGTCTGAACTCACTCCCAAGTGTATTCTTTCACTGACAAGAATATTGCATGCAATTCATCATTTCTATAGGAGTGTGATGCATTTCCTACACAGCTATAAATCATGCTCTGTAACTGCCCACAGAAAAAAATACCATCTGATAGAATAAATACTCAGTATTTGTGTTTTTTATTACAGGTATGCAATTACCAGATCACTGTCTTTGTTGTCTTATCTATTCAAAAATAACATATTCAGAAGAATAATGCACTATTTTTATGATTGCATTTAATATATACGCCTTCCAGAGGGATTTTAACGATTCGATACTAGCTTTGGTTTCATCTTTTCAGCGTGTAAAACAAAAGAGTATTTAAGGGAATTGGAGTAGCTGAATTTCCCACACATACCTACAGAATGTGGGGGAAAAAAAAAATCATATGAAATAAGGTATTGACCTACTTAGGCAGTGGCAACCAGCCTGATGTTTTGAATGTGGCAGAACACATTCATCACTTATGTGCACACACACAGATGTTCACTGGTCAACTGATGACTAAAAGCACAACATTGGACTGGCCCACATTTGATTTTATCTGTCATCATTGTTAGCATGAGCATCATATAGATAGATTCCTATTAGAAAAACAAGAAACAGAGACATAAAAAAACAAACAAATGCACTATATTAATATAAATTAAGAAATAGTAGTAATATATACTTAAACAAATTACACTTCTATTTTACTACATTTTAAAGAGTGTTAAAAATTGCATGTAATGTGTATTTTAACTTGTGGCAAAAGGAGAAAAGGAGTTGAGGAACTTAATACTTGAGGGAGAGCGAAGTTTTAAGTCTCTAGCTGTGGCTCTTAATTGCTGGCTGATGTTTCACCTCAGCATTAAACCCTTGCAGCATCTTAAATAATTGATGACCTCAGCAGAGGCACACACTGCTATATACCCTTTTCGCAAGATGACCTCAACTTTTCAAAACTACTTCAAGGTGCAAATCACACAGCATTTACTAAAAACTGGGAAAAAAAAGACATTTCCTTGTCGTTTGCCTTTCCAAGAAAACAGGATTTACTTTTACCATCAACTAAAACATTTTTACCCAGTTTAAACATGTGCATAATTCACCATTTTAACCTCTGTGAATCACCTCACGCGAGATATTTTGTTGAATCGAAAGGAAAATAGAGAGACGAAAAAGTTATTTATGAGTGTGTGCTTGAAAGTGCAGCCTGACAGCGCGAGTGAGTGACACTGGGAATGCATGCTAAAGGTTTTCTGAAACTTAAAACCATAAAATTTTAATTACAGTCACAGCCTCTCAACCTTTCATCCCTTTGGTTGTGTGTACTTTTATTTTTTGACAGGCCTCGCAAACTCTGAAGACCGAAGGGCAAGGAACATTGTGAAATAGAAGATGTTCTAGACTTGTTAAGATAATCAAGTAAAAAGAGTGGCAACACAAACTGCCACAGTGTGAAAAAAATATTCTACTACAGCATTTTTCCCTGGGAACTAACAATAAATACACTCACCAGCCACTTTATTAGGTACACCAGTTCAACTGCATGTTGACACAAATATGTAATCACATGGCAGTAACTCAATGCATGTAGGACCTGCTGAAGTTTGACCCGCATCAGAATGAAGAAGAAAGGTGATTTAAGTAAATCCAAATGCTGCTGGTGCCAGAAGGGCTGGTCTGAGTTTTTCCAAGGCTGCTGAACTTTAGGGATTTTTTTAAGCACTGCCATCTCTGGGGTTTAAAAAGAATGGTCAGAAAATGAGAGAATATCCAGTGAGCAGCGGCTCTCTGGGTGAAAATACCTTGTTGATGCCAGAGGTGAGAGAATAATTTTGTCAGACTGGTTGTAGACGACAGAAAGACAACCGTGACTCCAATAACTACTGGTAACAACCAAGTCTTGCAGAAAAAAAGCAAAACCATTTAAATCAGATGGACAAGAGCAGCAGATGGCCACTCCGCACACTTTTTAAATTATCTACACATAATACCAGAGACGTTGCTTGTGAGTGTAAAATAAAGACTGATGCCACAAACCTTATATAATCCAACTAATCCATTTCAAACATGAGAGACACAGAGCATCATGTAAACAACAACAGGCTGTGCTTTGACACAGATTCAGCTAACAACAACAAGCTCAACACTGCGGCCAACAAAACACAACAGGAAACAGTTTTAAAAACTCTTGCACTTACTCGTAGCAGGTCCACAGAATTCTTAGGTCCGTGTTCCATCAGCTGACCTGTGGTTACAGTGACCTCAGCTCACAGGTGTAGAAGGTCCAGAAAGTCCAGCTGCTGAGAGGTTGTTGCCTCCACTGCTAGCGCGCACAAACACTTCTGTCAAACTCTTGTCACACACAGCGACAGAAAAGTAACCGTAACAACTTTTACATCGGTCGTTTGGGTTTTAAAACTATCGTCGCCTGTTAGCTACCGCCTCCGACGAGCTCTAACACAATAAACAACGTTAAAACATCCGTTTTCAAGAGGGACGACGTGCACTACCCTCACACTAGCTGCGTCTTAATTGCCGCGGATATTCAAATAGGGCAACCGGAAGTGTTCGCCGGCGTTTTCTGTGAGGTTTGCTGGAGTGTGTTGTTGTTAACGAGAGTTTTGCCAAAATATAAAACTTTTAAATGTTTTTTTTAAATGTGGTTATTTTTTTCCTTTCCTGCATAATTGATGTAGATGGAACCTTTTTTTTTTGCTTCTGCTTTGATTTTATTTTTTCTTTCATTCTTTCTTTCATTTGTTCATTGTTGTTGTTGCTCCACTGCTCCATGTTGGATAAAAAAAACAATGTATTTCCCTCCCACTAAAAATTGCCCTGCTGATTTCATTTAACAAAAAACCAATATACCAACCTTCAGTGTGTAACATTTAATATTTTTGACAATAATTAAATATATCACCCATAAGTATTTGTTCCTTTAAGTGTATAAATAAAATATAATAGTTTGGATACTGTGGCCTTAGAACAGGGGTGTCAAACTAAATTTAGTAAAATAATAGCATAATAACCTATAAACAAGAATATCTCCAAAAAGTCTGTTTTACATATAATATAGCATCTTTTTTACGAAACATATGACGAAAAAACGTCAATTCCTTGAGAAATATAAGTGCAATTTCAACAATATTATGGCTAAGTTTCCCATTTACACATATAACAACTTAAAGATCACAGTGGACCTACAAAGGCACAAAACATTTAGTCACAGGTACCTGGAACAAAAAATATAATATACTTCACATTATGATTAGAGTCACAAATTCGTACTGTGGGCCGGATCGGAACCCTCGGGTGGCCTTGTTCTGGCCCACGGGTCGTATGTTTGACTGTGTGCATTTGCAGTCCTCACTCTCACCATTAGATGTCACTAATTATTACGCACTAGACCTTTAAGCACTTAAACTGCCTGATTATCGACTGCAGCTTAGGGAAGTGTATCTTATTCTGTTACTCTACAGGCCTAATTGTCAGTAATGATGATAAGTGAGTGAGCTGGCCCTGCCCCAAACTAATATGCACTATCTTTTTTTTTATTTATATATAAAATTCAGCAGTTAATTGCTCATTTAGGTAATGGGTTCATGATGTAACATCATCACACTGATTAAATATTAAACATATTCATGCAAAACAACATCCAATCTGTGTTTACCTTAGCTGCAGCCGTAATTATGTGTCAGTGACCACAGATAATGAAGAAGAACAGAGGCAGTTAGTGGGGGAACTATTCAATAAACATTGAAAAGGCATGGTGAGTGAGTGAGTGAGGAGTCAGGGAGTCAGTGATTAAAAAAAAATGGCAAACAGCGATGTCAGGTAAACAATGCTCCTGTTTTGTCATCTCACAGCGTTTGTGTACATACTGTACAGGTAGGTTTTGTGTAGGCTTTGAGTGCTTGAGTGTGTGTACATGTGTGTCTTTGTGTGTTTGTGTACTTGTTTATCAGGTTGTCAGGGCTGTCCTCCACTCCTAAGGGTTTAATGGGCACCCCGTGGTGCCTCTCAAGCCCCCCTGGAGTGGGGCACACTCAGAGTGTATGAGAGCACAAAGGCGCAGCCAGTGTCTCTGGAGAGGAGTGTCTTTGTGACGAGGGGCCACTGCTGTGCTGACTGCTGCTGGCCTCATGGTGATTACCCTCCCCGGGGGGTCTGTATTGTGGGCACTGAGACCCAGAACGTCACCTTTACATACCCTCCTACTGCGCCTCGACGGGGGGTTGAAATGCACCCCTGTCGATCACCCAATTCAGTGGAACAACCCCACTCGCTAACAATCCATTGGGCATGCCTCCATCACTTTTCCTGATCAAGACATAGTAGACGTTTGAAAGTAAATGTACACTCAGTGACATCAGCAAACCTGTCATGGTCATACAATCACCAGCCACACCAAGAATTGGCTGTAAAAGGAAGGTCGCCGGTACAAATCCTGAAACAGGTCAAGGGCTGGGGTGCCCCCTGAGCAAGGTACCCAATGCCCATTGCCCCCGAGGTGCAGATAAGTGCTGCCCACTGTTCCTGCGTCCAGTTTGTGAGTGGTCACTACTGGTGAGTGCAAATTCACTATGACTATTCTAATTCACTTCTTTAGATACGTCTAATTAAGTGTCCAGTGTCGTCCTCTGCTGCTGCAGCCCACCTGCTTCGAGTGATGGTCCTCTGTCTACCTTGGTTGTAATGCGTGGTCTATCCACTTGAACCTGTCTGCCCATTGTCCATGGAAATCCAAGTGGGTCAGAAGTTGTTTTCTGTTGTTTGAACTTGAACAGATCGTCAATACCATGTCCATGCCAACATGCATCGTGTTACTGACATATTATTGACTGATACAGTATTTGTATTAATTTAGTGTCTGGATAGAAACCTATAATAATTTAATGTAAACATGAATGCAGTAAACATGTTAAACACATCTGCAGGCCTCTCTTTGTATGATATAGACACATATATATTGTGTACATCTAACAGTTTTAACCACACACAAAGCTAAGTACAGTATACACAAAGCCAGTCCCACACAGTTTGCTCACTGTATTTCACACCAAACTCCATGCAAGAAGCTGCAATGTGTGTGTGTCGACTGTGTTCCTTAATAATCCCAAGTCTTCATATGCCGTTGAGAAGGCTGTAGCCTGGAGCAGAGGAGGGGGGGGCTTCTCAGAGCCTGGCTCCAGGTCCAGGCCAACGGAGGCGAGCAGCTCAGTTCCTCTGATTGCACTGATCAGGGTCACACTGTGGAGGCCAATCCCTGGTGAATAGTTTGGACGCCCACTTTCGGATCTCGCTGTCATGGAGACTGCAGTGGACTCCTCACATTTCATTTTTCATGTCTTAATGTACTGGATTCTGAGAATAGTGTGTTTTTGTGCATTTTACACATTACAGGACATGTTTTTCATGTTCATTTTGGGTTTTTTTCTGCTCAGAGTAGTTAATCTTTCTTAATACACGTATACCCCATGTTTACAGAAAACACTACGCTGTGATTCTATAGTACTAAGCATATGAGATATACAGTGTTAATATCGCGGGGTGCAGTAAACAGAGGCACCTTTGAAACCAATGCAATAATCCTTGATGGCGATGCTTTGATGTGAAGGATGACAGACAGTGTTAAGTGAATAAAGCTCTCCGTGGAACATGCTCGTCTACATCGCAGGAGCATAACCAGATCATGTGGGTTGTGTCCAAGGTATATGGAGGGCCGCCAGGTCATTTAACCAATACATGTGATGTGACATCTCCCTTCATAGTTCCTGAAAGGAAACAGAAGCCAAGTGACGTGGATGCAATCGCGCATGTACAGCTCTTGAAATGAAGCTACACCTGTCATGCTGCCCGTAGATAAGCAAGCAAAGCAAGGGCTCGCAGTAAGCCTCTCCGAAAGGCAAATGGATGAATCCAGTAATCAGCAAATCAACCATGGAGAGATTCACTGCAAGATACCACATGACCCGCCGTTAGCCATTTTCCACAGTGTTGTCATTGTGTATGTTTATGTGTTGTTTTGTGACATCACCAGAGACGTGGTGCTGGATTCTCAGGTATGAAAAAAAAATAGAAATCCAATAAGTTCTACCATTGTAAATAGTAGAACTTTAGATGATTCAAACCATGCCAACCACACCTTTACACTCAAATTGGTGGTGTTGCACCCTCAAGTGATTCACCCCAACTCATTATCTTGAATTGTGAGCCCAGAGGATCCATCTGCATCCGTCTCACCTGGCTCTCCACACACTCATCTCATACTCCCTCCAAACTCTAACTATAATTAGATTCCCAGCTATCGTAAGGACATGTTTAATTTTGCTCTTGATGATTAAGGATACATCTGCGGTGTCTGGCTGTCCACCATAATCAATAAGCTCTCCGAGCAGTGTCTGGGAACAACATTAGTGTAAAGGTCTGCTTAATGTGGAAATCAATGATGGGAGCATTTCAGTGGGAAATGCCGACATGAAAATAGGCAATTATTTTTCTTCCTTTTTTTTCCCCCACTTATTTTTTTATTCATTTGTCAGACAGGAGCATCTTCCATTTCTGCCCTCTGTAACTGAATGTGACGGCTACCACTCTTTGAAATCTTAACAACTGATGCAGTCATTGATTTTTGTTTTGTTTTGTTTGTTTTGTTTTTATCGTACGCCGCTGTGTAAAATGTTTTGCTGTCGCTGGCTCTTGAGACAAATGATGCTGATCATACTCACAGGAAGACATTTGTTGGGCAGTTTTCAATCCAAGACCTCGGCAAAACTGTGGAAAGCATACAAGTGTTTACATTCAAACGTGTAATCTTGTACTGTTCTAATCAGGAGGTTGAATTGTGGGTATCTAGCAATCTATCAATGTTGTACCTCTGGTTTTCTGCCACCTGGTTACGTGAAACCAACAGTCTGAGGATCTGCAGACACAAACAAGAACATCTTATAGAGGTTCTCAAGCTGCTTCCTTTTTTTTAATCCTCTCCCTGTTGAAAAATTGACAATCCGCATAGAATCCTCGCTGCAGGCATTTCATGCTCTGACTGTCAGTGCAGGTACTCAGATGGACTGTGAAGGTACAAAGTGTAATTTACCTTATTTGAACTCTTTTCATATTTCTGTTCTCTCTCCTGCATACGGCCAGTCAGTGTCTGCAGCTACAATACGGGGGGGAGCAGTGAGTCATGGGGTAGAGGTCATTTAGTCAATTGCCCAACAACCCTTTTCTTTTCAATTAACTTCCCTCACACTCAGCTGTGATTCAGCTCTACAGTGGACATATGGGCAAACATTCAAAGGCACCTCACTCCTCCATTGATGTCTGAGTAAGGACTCGTTTTGTGGAAATGTTTAGACAGGTGATTAAGGTTTACATGTTCACGAGGTGGCGTGTTCCTGCTCAGCCTCCTTTTGAGCACCGAGCGTCATTTGCAGGCTGTGGACGGCTTTTGTAGCATCGTGGCCTGGAAAGAGAGAGAGAGAGAGATGGAATTTACACTGTAGTGGGCACTCCAGCCCAGATCACATAGGCTGTGTTCTGATTACCAGACTGAAGTGACTCATATCCGATGTTTTTTTTTTTGTTGCGGCGCTGTGTGGACACAGAAATCTAATTGTCAGTTTTGATTTTTCGATCAGATTTGTGTCATTTCAGTATGTGGGCTTGGATCAGATTTAAATCCAATACGTGGCCATGTGATATGAGTGAGTGAGTGAGTCGTATCAGACTCAATCGGAATCGGAATCAGAATACTTTTATTATCCCGAAACAATTTCCTTCGGGATAATAAAAGTATTCTGATTATTCTCCATGTAGCTTTTTGCGTGCATTAGTGTAGTTGTCTTTAACCCTTTAACACAGAGCGTATCGCAGACGTTTGCACAAGCGCACTTTGCAGTACCGTAATTACGCAACTGTTTGTGCGTAATTACGTAATTACGACAGTTTCTGAAATCTGAGAAGTTGCAGGTCAAAACCAGCATGCTATTGCTATTACGGTAATTTCACTCACGCTGTTGCAGGAACCAGGGAGGAGAGAGTTGGAAAAATGCCTGTATGTATAGTTTCCATTTTTTTGGCCTCTTTTTGGACATTGAGACAAAAACTCAAACAAAATGTTTTTTTTTAAATATGTGGTTATACTTTTCAAATTTCAAATCTAACACTCACAATATGTTGTACTTTGTTTTTCTTTATTTTAAGTTGCTGTAATACACCATTTTAACTTACAGTCAGTAAAGCACTTACTTAGGTGTTAACGGGTTAACCTGCACCATTAGTGTGCATGCATGACCTGTACCATAGAAACACGGCCAAATAAAGGGGAAGCATCATTTTCTCAAATTGGTTGCGATAGTGTTTCTGTAGTGGATAAATAAAGAACATGGTCCCACAAATGTGACGTTTTGTGTAGTTGTAGGTGATGCGGGGAATAGGAATTTGTCTATCAGACTCCACACTGTGAGCGGCATGCATGTTTGAGAGGGCGGTTGTGATCAGATGCAAGACACAAATTAGCAGTTGATGGGTAGATGGATGGAGACTTGAAGAAGACCTTCACTGTCACTGTCACACAAACATATACACACACACGTGATTGTGTGCTTTTAAAAAGTTCACAGACCTCGAGGATTGACTGACCACCAGAGAGCATGTTTGTGTGTGTGTGTGTGTGTGTTGGAGGGGTGGGGGTTATGTAATTCTGGAGGAGTTCCCACTGTAAAGCCGCCAAGCAGCAGTTTGGAGGCTGCAAGGTGCTGCTGCCTGCAGGAAAAATGCTATGAACTATTTATGACACTTCCATTACAGTCACAGAGTTCCTTCATGCTTTCCTACTTTTTAACAGCCGTGAAAACTTGGGAATGGTCAGTAGTGATTAAAATCATTTTGTGGCAGCAATGTGTGTGTGTGTGTGTGCCTTATAAGTCTTGTAGAGTATTGCACGGTAACCTGGTACACATATTTTCATCGTATAAATCAAATTTACTTGTTTCAGCCCATCCCTTTATCCTGCAGAGCCTATAATTAGAGGTTTGGAGCATTTGACTCTGTGATAACTACACACGAGGAGAGAGAGAGAGAGAGAGAGAGAGAGAGAGAGAGAGAGGAAATTGAATTGTTATGGCTAATCCATTGTTAATGGCCTATCACAGCTTTTCCACAGCTTTAATGGCAGGGTTTTACTGTGAAGCTGGATAAAGAGGAGAAGGAGGAGGAGGAGGAGGAAGAGGAGGAGGAGAAGGGCCAAGACTGGGAGAGATAAAGCAAGAAGGAAACACAGAAAGACTCAAGAGTCAAGAAAGAAGAAGGTGTAAAATTGACTTTGTTGTTGTACATAAAAAACACTTGAAGCAGTAGAAAGAAAGAAAATGATTTTTTTTTTCCTGATCATACATTATATAAAAAGTTGGAACATCACTGTAGATGCAACGCTGCTTTCTCAATTATTTGTGAACTATATTTGGACACGTACAATATGAAACATTTTAAGTTGAATGTTCCCTCTCATCCAATGGCACCTAAAACATTTTGTACTGAATTAAACATAAACTGGCCCTCTTTTCTTGGAGGAAACAAACGGCACAAAGAGTGGACTGATTTTGTTCCGTGTCAATGTTCCCAAGCTTGCAGCGAAGGCAACGTGTTGGTCTATTGTTCTGCAGGGAGTTCAATATTTTATTAGGGTTGTTGTGCAGAACGCACAAGTGGCATGAATAGAAACAGTCCTGACGGGGAAAATGCTAGTGGTGCGTAACTAACTGCCTTCATTTGAACCATCAGCCTAAATACCTCTCAGCATAGGCTGCCATTAAAACACACTGAGCAGGAAAAGAAATTAAAAAAAAAAAGAATATTATAAGAATGTATACCATAATACTTGGTGTTTTGAAAGGCTTTCTAAGCTCAGTCGTCTGTGTTTGTTGCAGAGTTTACATAATGAGGTGCATCCAGGTGCAGGGAGCACCCATGGTATCCAGGGTTCCCTAGGGTATTGAGATAGAAAGAAAAATTCTATTAATGATCACACGTAACAGCCTTATGCTGCCTAATGACACTGGAGAGATGACTCGCAGAGTTCCCGCCTTTAATTGGCACCAAAATTGAATTTCCCTCTCTGTAACAACAGAATAGCATAACCTCGCCTGGTTCAACTTATTATTCCCAGATCATGTACGCAATGACCGCCAAGTTTCAGGTCAACGTTTGCATGAAGTTTGTGTTTGTCTGAAACTGAACAAATAAAACAGAAGAGAAGAAGAGACTCTTGGCAACTTCAAACTTTAATTTCAAGTTTTGACTATTCCAGACGCCGATCTCGTTCATGGAAACTCTTTCTGCGATGGAGATGAAATATTGATTGTAATCTTGTGTCGCACTTTTCTGTCCGCTGCATCCCAAATTTTGCAACTGCACTTAAAACCACTGTCTTGTAACTTCAAGTGCTGCAGGAAAAGCTGTGCATAAACCCCAACCCATTAAAGAACAGATGAAATACTTCTCTGGGTTTCAGCATGCCTCTTTCATTTGTACTGTAGAGGAATATTCACTGAACATTAAAGTGTATTGGTGACACTCGCCATATGGCTGTACCTGCACCCACTGCACCGTGCGTCACGTGCAGTGTTGACGGCAAAGCAGATGAGAACGCAGGATAAAAGGGTCAGCGGTGGAGAGGGTGCATTAAGTGTCAAAAAGTGTACCGATCTGCAGCAGACCTTCCTGGCTTATGTAATGGATGATCCTGTCCTGTGATGTCTCTGCTGTTATCATTAATTCATGTCACCCAGGACAACATGCACAGGAGCTGAGGAGCCACAGTCACAGACACCGAGAGAGAGAGAGAGAGAGAGGATGGGAGGGGGGGGGAATGAGGCTTGGGTGTGGTCAGACATAAAGACGTTATTTAAGTGTCATTCTGACAGTTTACAGCACTTGTCTGGGGTGATTTGGAAGATTGAACCTCTGGCCTCCGTAAATGGAACCAGCTCATGAGACAGAACGACATGACATCATTAGGATGTTCCGAAACCTTTTGTTCTTCTCCTCCGCGGCGTGCTAAGCCTCTAAATTATACGTCTGACGTTCTGTGACAAACGGTGGAAGCGCTGTCTCTCTCTGTTTTTCTGTCGTGAACCATATCAGTGATGAAACAAGGGGAAACATTTTACAGTGTATATCATGTTTTTCTTTTCTTGTTTTTTTTGGGGTGGGGGAGTGTGTGTGTGTGTGTGGGGGGGGACATGTCGACATGGAAAAGGAGGCGAGTACATTTACTAAGTGCAAAAAAAACACTACGGCGCTCTACTCTAATGAGCAAAATGTGTTATTGCTGAATGCTGTAGTAGGAATCTAATTTAGAACAAGGTTGCCAGTGGTTACAGGTGACTGTGTCGGCAGAGGCAGCTTTATACAAACATCCTGTGTCAGTGGCTGCGCTGCTGCTGCAAATACTGTACACACATGATCACCTTTGATTTCTAATCTGCACATATATATATATATATACATAGCTGTGTGCAAAATCCTTTAAAAATGTGCATGTTCAAACATTAAAAATTTGATTTACTCACCTTCTTGTCAAGTTTTAATAGTAAGCCACCAAACGACTGTAGTTACAGCTTTATGGCTGAAAATGAATGGCTCTGCTGCTTTATGGCTGAAAATGAATGGCTCTGCTGCACAGCTCCATAGGGGATGTACCTGGGGTCTGTGTCAGAGTTGTCTGCACCTTAGTGACACATCAGAGGGCAGTCACTCTTCACCCCCCCCGCCTCCATATGGCCCACAAAGCTGATGTAGCACCGGTAAACCTTTGTTCGCAGAGTTTTACAGTTAACAGAGGGGGCATAAAATGCTTGACTTCCTTCAACACAGACTGGTATTCAGTTGCTCTCGGTCCCACTGCTTCCGTCCTGTGATTTACAAGCTCAGCCATGTCACCCGGGGCCTTAACCCAAGCGTGACCTTTGACTGCACTTAGCCCCATCCTCACCACTCCCAGGAGGACGCAACATCACGGTCAGACACTGAAAGGCTAATAAACATGGCTCCAGCACGAGCAAATGTCCCGTGAAAAAGTCTCAGGACTTGAAGTTGATTTTTTTTTTTTCAGCCCTAGAGCACAGAGAGAACTTAGTTTAAGTTGTGTTCATATTTTTTTCACACAGTGGAAAACCTTTGGCATTTCATCAACTAGCAAAGAGGAATCCTCGGCCACAACGGCATCAAAAAGCTCATTTATTTTACCTGTAGCCGGACGGCAGGTGGCTGAACTCGATGGGAAAGTTATTGTCATCGGTCAATAGGGAGTAAACAGAAATGCACCATTGCTCCTCAAAGAAATGAGAAAATCAAGGCCAGGAAATCAATGATGCTTCCTGTTTTCCGAGGGGTTTTTATATGGACACGCCTGAGCTTGATACAATGATGTGCAGATCATCAAGGTAAGTACTCGTTTGTGGAGTAACCGGGCGGATTTTGACTGACCCCAAGGTCTTCTGAGATCAGTTATAATCACCGTGCTGTAATTTGAATGCTCTATCCGTTCATTATTAACTGCAAAGTGCAGAATGATCACCGTTAGATTAGCCGTTATTGAAAAAGTAATAACGAACGACCACGGAGGTGCCAACTGACACTGTCAGAGACTATTTTAGAATGAATGTCGGCCTCAAACGAGGTTCATGTGTTCACCTTTCAAACACGCCGCAATGTGAATTTGACGTTTGTGCCTCTGATCTATTGTTCAGAATTATCAGAGGCTGTTGCAGTTCTGGGGAGGAGTTCTGGATAATTATCTTCAGTACAGTGTGTCTGCGCCTTCCTGTCTTCTCGCTCATACTCACATCCTGATTATGTAATCCTAGCACGGCACGTCTGTGGAGGCTGACAGTGTTGGATGTGGATATGGAACTCTTTTAGAAACCTGAAAGCCTCTTTGAGATGGAGAGAGAAATCTCCACCCTCTAAATTACAGTGGGGGTTTTCTGGATCAATCAGGGATCGCGCTGAAGTTAGAAGTGCAAGTAGGGAAAGGTGCATTACAGGGAGTGATCAATCGCTTTAATCTTTTATAAAGCTCAAAGTTTGAGGGTGTTTAAATGATCGGGATTGAAAAAAAAAAGGAAGAGAGTGGGAGAGTGCAGAAGGTCAAGACAACTTTTGCTGAAAAGTATTTTTCAGTTCAATTCTGCTTGACTGTAGATGGCGCTGTGTTTGTCATGTGTGTGCAGGTACATCTACAGATGCTGGGTCAAGTTCAATTTCTGCATTCAAATATCTTCTGTCTATTTTGTTGTGTCGTCGTACCCACGACGGTACAAATGTCCCCGACACTAAATCTATAGAAATCAGCTTCAGTGAGGAAGGAAATATTCAGGAATACTAGTATTGTCTTTTGTGTTGTCTTTTCTTCTTTTTTTTATTTTAATGTGTGTGTTTTTTTTTGCCATTTGTTGCATTTATTGCAAATTCTGCTGCTGAGACTTTCCTCATTAAGAGCGAACACACTGGGAAACCAAATGAGACAACGCAACGATTCCCATGACCCCACGTTGTTTGCTGATTTCATCAAACTAGGTCTTTTTTTTTTTACTGTTGTGACCGAGAGACCCATAACAACAGAAATTACATCAAAATTCATATATATATATATATATATATATATATATATATATATATATATACATATATACTCATATCATGCGTATAAGTAAATCTTTAATCAGACTATCTTCACTCACCTTGTGATATCTCATCCTGTGGTGTACTCTGGTCTAGTGTTAATGCCCCATGTGCTTGAGCTAATCTCACTCTTCACTGGGCTTTGCAGTGGGGAAAATGCCCTGGGGGGCATGTTTCCTCTAAAAGCTCCACACCACCTCCTTGTGGCTCCGTGCGCCACTTCCTCCCTGTCTCTGCCTCCTGCACGTCCTCAGCCACATCACATCATCATCCTCTCATTTGAGCGTTTTGCTTGAAAAACCCTCCCATTTCCTTTGGAGGCACATTAGGCGTCCGCACGCAGTCAACCACAGCGTGTATTAGTGCTCTCAGAGGTTAGCCCTCACGAGTGGAATGCTATTCCCTGTAGAGTTCCAGCCTATTAGGCTGATCCATTCACACTGAAGGGTCAGTAACAGGGCCTGTGTGATAAGATGCAAGAAGGCTCTTATATGCCACAGTTTTATCAGCACACCCTTTTTTATTAGCTTTATTTATCACTGTTATTTTGAAATTAGCACTCTGATTTGCACTGCTCTGTACGAAAGACGTTATATGAATAGAGTCTGACTGATTGATACGGCTTTATTGCTTCACACTGATGGCGCAGTCTACATTTTTACTGTTTAGTTATAAAAGAGAGCAACAGACTAATTCAGGCCTGCAGATGTTGTTGCTGTTGTTTCCGCTGCAGCTAAGCACCTCGCTTAATTAATTGAAAAAAAAAAACATTTTCCATTAGCTCGTCTGTTTGCAGTCACTGCTGAGAAAGACATTATTGCAGGGAGACGATAAGGGGACATTGTGACAGTCCCACGAGACCCGTGTCAGAGCAGGTTCTCTCAGGTTCTGTCGTTGTTACGTGAGCAGTAAAATGATCTGGCGGCTACAGAAGAATCGCTCTGTGTTGTCTGATAACAACAAGAACACAGTGCGGTATAAATACATCAAGGAGACAGATGGAGTTAATTCTGACCTCAGTGACATGTTTGCTGATTTTCGGTTGTCTTGTTGGTGACTGCATTTCATGTGCAATGCCGCCATCTGCTGAAATACACACAGAACTGAAAAAACACATCAAATAAAAAATGAACTGCTCTGACATCCTTTCGAATTCAAAGAAAACAAAGTTTAAATCAGTGGTTTTGCTGTTACAGGGGGAAAAAATTAGGTATATCATTTAATGCAGTTGCTATTTGCAGATTAGGATTAGGATTGACAACAAGTTGCCATTTGAACGACCCACCTGTACACGAGTCAGCTGTCACATGGATCAGAATCAAACAAACAGGAAGACAAATACAAAGAATATCCATAGAGTAAGAGCTAAGATGTATGTATTTTGACCGCATGTTTCCATCCAGTTAGAATTTACACATTTATTACAGAAACAAACAAATACAGTGAATGTCTGTGTAGTAATTATGGGATATGGAACACTAATTAAATGTAGTTTTCATGTTATCATGAGAATTTGCTCAGAGTTATTAGTTTAGTTAAGTTCAAACAGTGGGAAATCTGACATGCAAAATAAAGCAAATAAACATCGACGGAAAATGAGACTGTACAATGCATGGATGAATGAATGAATGAATGAATGAATGAATGTTTTGTTATTCAGTGTTTACTCGGTGGATAAATAAGTTAGAACTGTTAATAGCCAAATGAAGTTCATCAATACTGTGAGATACAGCAACTCATGGACTAACTTTGAACTCTCCTCTCCTCTCCTCTCCTCTCCTCTCCCCTCCCCTCCCCTCCTCTCCTCTCCTCTCCCCTCCTCTCCCGCACTTGTCCTGTCTCCCACACTATAACCCATAAAGTGTGCTGCGCTAACCTTATTTCCCATGCTCCCCAGTGAGAACTAAACTCCATACTGGAAAGCTTTGCTCTGGGATACGCACAGGGAATGTAAGACTCTTTGATGTAGCAAATGTAATCCAGCATAGGGCAGTGAGACACACCCTACTATAGCCACACTATTCCACTGCCTCATACAGGCCTGAAGGCTCCACAGACACATAATGCCCAAGTGGTTCCAACGTTTAAAGGCGAAAACAACCTCAGGACGTCGGATTCAGACACAACAGTTGGCAAACTGGTGAGACTAAGAGTTTAGACCTGTCTATCCACTTTCAGGGGGACGTTGAGGAAAGATGGCGGTGGTGGTGGGGGGCTCGGCTTAACTGCTCCGTGTCTTAGCCTTTCCTGCTTCGATTTAAATTAAATGGGCACAGGGCAAGATTGTGATGTGAGAAAACCCTGGGAGATTACACAGTGGTAATTAATAGGAGTAGCTGAGATTACAAAAGCTCCCTTGTGTGTGTGTGTGTGTGTGTCAGCCGGACATACACCCCCACTGACTGCCTCCCCTGCTGGGAAATGTCTGGTCAAAGTCACTATTTGCTGCGATTCCTGTATCTCGGCCCCTCAGACAAATGAACACAACGACACGACGGCGAGATCAACTGTGGGGACACGTGACAGAGTGATAAAAGCACGCGGGTGAAGAGCCGCTCTGCTGCAGGAAGCTGCTGAAACACTGAGACAGGCCCCGACGAACTGTATTGATCCCGACAGGAAGTCGTTCACACAGACTCTTCCAGCAACGACACTCCAGACTGGATGAGTAAACACGGCATTTATTATACAGTAATGTGAGTGGAGACACAGACAGACAGGCAGGCAAGGCTTGCAACGCCATTGCAACAGCACAGGAAGCCACATAATGAGGATTACTCAATTCTGTCTGAATCCAGATGTAATGAATGTATGCACAGCTCTCTGGGATGGGAGGCGGAGGGAGGGAGGGAGGGAGATGGGGGGGGGTAAGTGACATCAGTCTTTCATGGCTCCACTTTCTCGCTGTGATACATCATTTCACCAGCTGTGGCCTCGAAACACCGTTTTCACCTCAGATCCACTCTGCACCTCTCATCTGTTCAATGTACAGTACGAGAGATGGTGCTGCGGCACTGGAGCGCCCTCTAGTGGTGAAACTACAGCAAAGAGGAAAGTGTGGTTTATACCACTTCACTCTTTGGGGGCAACAAATAATCCAGCAGCAATGTATACCTTAAGATAAAGTCAGACCCAACTTTAATGTTGCTTTGTCATTCTGAACAAGCAAAACGAGGTGTGTCATTTGTTAAATGTGGCCTCCTCAGATGTTTCAAACAGTTGCTTTCCACACGGTGATGCTGTTTGATAAATAACCTGCACCGGTTTGCTTTTTCAGGGTGATAAATCAGATGCTTACAACCTAGGAGGCCAAGTCTGGCCCACTCGGCTCCATTGTTAATTACATAATGGGATTAATTAATTGACTCTATTAATCCAGGTGACCATCTGTTTGCCAGTTGCAGTCCAGACAGTGTCCTGTGACCGTGTAAGCCAGTCCTCCCCCTGCTCCTTGGATTGGGCCATTTTGTGCGCATGTTTTTCTTATTTGCCTGATTTGAAAGAAACTGTTGTTGTTTTTTTGCAAGAGTTTATTTTGACATGGATGTCAGAAAACGAGTGCGGGGTGTACACACACACACACACACACACTCCACCACACTGCGTTGTTTCAGAGTTCTTATCCCAGCTCAGCTGTCACACCGCGAAAATGTGAAGAGCAACGCAGCAACTTTGTGTCACGTCACATTTGTTTGTGTCACATGAGGAGACGAAGCACTGAGTCTTTTGTAGAAACTCAGTGTATCTCTCTTTCACTCCAGGGGCTTAAAGACACTATAAACATAACACATTTCCCTAACCATCACAAATAAATGCCTGACCTTAACCTTTACCCGTAATCCTAAAACCAGGTCTTAACACCCAAAAGGCCCTTTAAGGAAGTGAGGACCGGCCAAAATGTCCTCACTTCTATAGCCTTAGACTTCTCCCCAATGTCTCCATGAGGACAGCTGGTCCTGACAAGGTCAGTGTTCATGGCAGATGGTCCATGGTACACCTCCACCTTCTCTGCAGTGTATCAGTTTAAAAACAACGGACACCTTATCACATTCAAAGCAGATTGATGAACATAAATCCCCAAGTGAGGCAGCAGTGAACAAATCATTCCCTTATTCCATTTTATCCCATTGAGAAGATAAAAAAACCCCAAAAGATTGGCTGGGGGTGTCTTTTACCACAGTAAATCTGAATAATGCCAATTATATATGAAGACCTGGCAGCAAATGTCCATTGGTGTCAAACAGGAAAAAGATGCCGCCCCATAATAGCCCTTGTTTATAATAATCGCCTACTGTGGATACCAGTTCACAGAGGAAGCATATTTAAGCAGGATTTTGGTGTACATTTAAATCACTTTCTGTTTGTGTTGAGCAGAAACGTCTTCAGTGTGTCTCAGGGTGGAGGCCAAACACGTGGCTGTTCCTTTTTCATGACACGTACTTTGATAAATAAAGCCAACATACATGATTGAACTGAAGTTGTACTTCCAAGTTAGACTCACTGAACTGAACGCAATCTGTCACACAACAGAGAGAAACACAATTGCACATCTCACCCAGCAGAGGGTGACACGCAGCCTCTTTCCAAATCCTCTTAAGAGAGGCGGCCTCAGCTGGCAGACTCATTGCAGTTAAAAACAATTGAAAAGCTGCTTATACTGTAATATCAGTCTATTTACCCGAGAACAGGCGAGGTCTATTTTGCTCTGCAGACCACATAATGTTTGCAATTTTTGCACGAAATGTCCCGGTCCCTTTGTGTTTAAGGGGATAATAAGGACAATGTCGCTGAAAACTGTAGGTTGTCACCTAAAACCAGCTCAGTGTGCTGCAGACAGCACCACACGTCAAAGGTATGGCACAAAACAAAAACCAGTATGTACGCCTTTGCTCCGCCGAGCATTTTTGTTTTTTTTCTTCACTAAATAAATCCTTTTCTTTTTGGGCCATAATGAGCAGGAGGCGTATAAAACTCTAAAGAGGAGGGAGAATAGAGGCGCGATGAGATGAGATGAGTGAAGCAAAGGGAGAGAAGAGAGGAGACGTGATGGTTTGTGCCAGATCTGTGGTACAGGCGGAGGGAAAGAGGGAGTGAGCGCTCCTCTAGTCTTAGCCCCATTTGAAACAGATGCTGTTTATAACCCAAAACCTTATTGGGGAACTCTATGGTCTGATGCTGGCCTATGATCACGTTCCAGTCAAGCTCCAGTGCCCATCTTTTTTTTTTTGTATGGTGAAAGATGCCACTGGAAAAAATAAAAATATCTACTCTCCCTCCTGTACCAGGGGCACCTCCTCTGTGAAGCCCTAGATTTATCCAATCCAGCCCAGCTCTGTGTGCTGACTTCAAATAGCCACCCCACCCCCCCGACCTCAGCTCTGTGCTAAAAGGAGCCCTCATCTTTCCTATGTCCACACAGCAATATGACCAAAGACCTGCTTATTATTTTATAGACTGTGATCTCTGAGTGCGTGTAACAGCAACACCTTAAAGTGTGGATTTGCAGGTCACACGTGGGTCTTTGGCAGGCGCTGTATTTCAAATGAGAATGTAATAAATATACAAGGGTATAGGAGCATGAGACCGCTGTTGGTATTACCACCATGGGCACATGCTGCTGATGTTTTGCATAAAGCTTTTTTTTTTTTTTAATTTGAGCATCCCCACTAAAAACCAATTCAAGATTTATTTCGATTTCCTGAACCTTTTTAATCTTCTTCCTGGTGAGTGCACAAGATCAAAGGAAGGAGCCGACACCACAAATCATCACGCAAGAAATCACATAATATCTCTTCCATTACTGACAAACATTGGCAATATTATAACAGATGATTACTCCTGTATGGGCTATTTCATGCAGAGAATAAACAGATATCTAATTTTTTTTTTTTTTTTTTACACCGGCCACAGCGACAAAATTACATTTCAATTTAGCAATGACGATATTAGCATGAGGAGGTAGATGCAGGCCAGCCGCAGAAAGTCTGCCCACGCTGTTTCCTGTCTTGTTTCTGTAACTTCGCTTGATTGAGGTGTTTTCGTTTGTTTACTTTCAAGCGTAATCTGTTGTTGGCGTGACTTCTTTAAATCTTAGTGCGAGACGTTGTGATGAAAGCACACCATCGCTGTCCAGTGGACGCCTCGTATCTTCACATGTGGAGTTCTGAATTTGGAATTTTAATGAGCCAATGGGTTAGAGGAATTATTCTCACTGTTTATGCAAAACAAATGCTTTTCTGAGCAATGTGTGGCAACTATGCTTTTTTTCTTGACTGATGAAAATGTGGCGTTCTGGAGATCCAGGGTTTTGATCACAACATTACACATAATTGACACAGAAATTAGACACCACAGGACTACACTGTTTAATTTAGGAGACAACACCAAGAGCCCAGTCCCACTGTCGATGAAGTATTGCGGTTTACTACTAAGTCTACCTCAGCCTGGATGAAACTGTGCAGGGCAGCTATCCACAGTCAGAATGAACTTGAGGTTGCTGAAATGGATCCTGCTGATTTTCCCTCTGACACACACAGTCTATATTCTCTCAACACAGCCTAAGGGCCGATTGCAAACAGTGCAAAAAAAAAACAAAAAACACAGAGCACTGGGGAATTATGCACTTTTCCGTCACTCTTGAACATTAAAAACACTTTGCATTCAAATGAAGAGTAAACTTCGCCACACAACTATCACTCTGCAGCCGGTGAAATCGTGTGGAGCTCAGAGCAGTAGTTGTGGAGGAGCCTGCTTTCCTCTGGAGGGGTGGATTACTTGACTGGTATTGAGGAATAAAAAGGTCTTAGCGGCACCTTAGCGCTCAGCCTATTCTTTGTGACAAAAACAAAACGAGGACAGAGACAATGAAGTAGATTGTGGAAGCGTTTACGTAAACTTTTGCTCTTAAAAAGACTCGCAGCCCTCGTGACGTGCTGTGTGAGGTTCGAGAGGTACTTTCAGGTCATGTACTGTGAAGGACCTTCACGTATCCTTTTTAAATATATCTTCTGTGTTTATAATTGTTTATTTGCCCTTGTTTGTGTGCACAAACCTGGCCCTAAAAGTTGATCCTGATGTCATTTTGTTGTCGTTTGTCTGCTTGAGGCTCTTCGTTTTTCTTTGAGTATTTGTTGCTGTTCCACAGATATTTTTAATCTTCAAACATTTATCCCTCTAGTCGTAATTTACAATACAGTCAACTGTTTTTACAAATGCATTATCCTCGGATCACAGGCCCCCGAGGTTCAGACATCGCTTTTCTCCGCACAGATCAAATGGAGTCTGCTAATCAACACATTGAATTCCCTCGCAAAGAAAGTGTGGTTGCATAAATATGGATTTTAATCACTGGGCAGTGTGGGTGTGTGTGTCTTTCTTCTCCACCCCTATTTGATTTGATGTGGCCACATTTTCAGCCTAAAAATGTGAGTAACATCTTAATCAGGGTATGACAGGCAATGCACCCGCTCCATTATGTGGTGAATCGCCTTAATAGAGATCCCCATCTTTAATTACTTACGTAAACATAGAGCGCTGTGGGTTTTTGCCTAATACTGGGGAACTAACTGCTGGAAGGAAATAAAAAAAAACCCAAGAATGTATAGCCAAGTGTCTGTGATTGACTTTTCTCATGGAGCACACCACAGACAAAGACTCAAAAGGGGGTCCAAGTGGGAAAGGCCTAAAAAATGTGCCCAGCAAGCTCCTTCAGTATTTTCCAGCCGCCTTTTGTGGCCACAGCCACATTTCTTGAATTGTCACTGACTCTCTGGCACCATCCATACACATCAGTCACAGGGGCTGTCTTATTTATTTTATCTGTTGTTACCCCTCTTTCTCTTTGTTTTTGTTCCTTTTCTTACTGTCAGGTATTTAAGCAGCCTGCCGGTTTTATAGAGTCTGCTGAATGGTCTTGATGGACCGGCGACTCAATGGACAGCATGTGACCCATCTGACCAAAGCTCCTTTATGTACCGCCTCTCTTTGTTGTTTTGTTTTTGTTTGTCTGTGAGAAAAGAGAGAAAAGACCACTTCATTGGGTAGGAGGTTACCAACTTGCTCTATTAAGGCACTGGGGGTTTCATTAGCCACAGTCAAACAAGGCAATAAATAATAACTTGTGACCTCTTAAGTCTCGCAGAGCGACGCGGTGGAAGAGAGAGAGAGCTTCACCTTAGCATGACTAACTAAAACCTGAGAAAATGTGTGTGTGTGTGTGTGTGTTTTTTGAGACGCGTGAACCCGTTACACTATAATTTTATCATCACCTCACAACAGCCTTTTTCCGTGACTGCGAGCAAACGATCCGCGTTGGTCAGTGCGGCGGGTTAACGTGGCTGAGGAAAAAAGGTTCATTACGAAGTGTTTGAGAAACGGTGCCTTCACGCTCCAGTTCACACATTTGCTCAGGGGGTGATTAACGGACCCCTGAAGAGGAAATGCTATATTACTTTAGCCACTGTGTGATTCTGAGTGGCACAGTGTTATACTCAATCATTTGAATCAGTCCAGTCTTCCGCCCTCTCATGCACATACTAAACTCTAAAAGGAGACAAATGATTACTTTTTTTTTTTCATTAAAACTGCTGAGACAAAACATGTGAAGACTGTTTAATTAAAGATTAGAGCACAACCCCCCCCTCCCACTCATTGGGTCCTAAATTTGCATGACCTGGCCAGGATGGGGCTTTTGCTGAGTTGTCCCATACAATGGCCTCTGGGAATTCACTGCCTCCGTGCCCCAACTGAGTCCCGCCATACACCCGCCCACCACCCCCCAAAGTCCTTAGGTCCCCTGCAACTCTGCACCACTTCCTGTAATCATCCCCACATGTGGTGGTGGCATTTAGCCTCCTCTACCATGGCACACGTCATTAGGCCGAGCTTCAAGCAGGTCTACCTTGCTCCAGGCCAAAGGGGAAACTTTCTTTATGGAGGTGGGGGTGGGGGGTAGTTGGAGGAGGGGGTTAATGAACCACCAACTGAATCGTACCACCTAGAGAGATTTTGACATGCTGAGGTAGCAGTGGCTGCCTACACATCGGCCCGGCAGTGGCTCTTGTCCAGCTCCGGGGCTGGATTCACGCGAAGGGAGTGTCGATAGGAGTGTTGGGGTGTCAGGGGTCAAGCCAGTGAAAGCCATAAATCCCAAAGGGGGACCGGCCTAAAGGTCAGCCAGTCATGGTGATTAGAGGAGCCATCGACAAGATGCGAGAGAATCGGGGGTGGCACAGAAAAGTCCACCATGAATCCCCTGCACTCGAGGACAGACACAATTGTTTTCTGACACTGCTTGGTTTATATTTCAGGATAATAGAGTGAACTTCCTGAATAGAGAAAGGAGCACCTAAGCAAACATATGAATAACACGCGGTGACGTCCCTTATGTAGACCGAGTGTCAAGAGCATTTTGATTGCCAGAGCGTGTTTGCTCTGTTGACACAGTTTTCTATATTGTAGCCTTTGAAAGTTTAATTTAGTTTATTTAAAAGTTAAAAAAAAAATAAAGAGAGAGGAGTACTCCCATAGCTTCAGACGTTATGGTCATAAATAGTGAACAGGAGTTGCTTGTACAAACAGAACCTGTATGACTGACAGTCTTCAAAGACGACAAACTGTTGCATGTGAGGATGATTTTGCATCATTCATGGGTTTGATTTTTACAAAAAAAACAAAAAAATACAAATGTAAGTGTCACAAAATCAAACGTATGACAAGCTGTCCAAGATGATTCCATGCATGCCATAAATGTCTCTAAGTGTGAGGCTGCTGCATTTACTGTTCTCGATGGTGAGCTTTCGCCGGTGCGTCCATATGCAACCGGCCATTTCCTCTCAGCAGAAATCATCTCTCTCTCTTTCATACTGAACTGTATTTTTGTGATTTCTACAGCGTGTGCTCTAGAGAATCGCTGGTGTTGTGCTGAACACAATATCCATCAAACTGAGTTTCCTTCTCTGCTGTTGCTGGTTCACTCCCCGTCCGTCAATGCTCACAGGAGACATGTTTTCAGCCTTTTGGGCATTGTTTCCAAGTGTTAACTGTAATCGGTGAAGACACTGTTGCATGAGTACTAAATAATAAAGTACTAAAGCTAATGAATACACCAAATAAACAAGAAATATGCCTTTATCTGGTGTAAAAAATAAAAGTAGACCTTTTCCAATATTTTTCAGGGAAATGTCCCGCTTATTACAAAGGATGGGAATGTCATTAGATATATTTTTCTGTATAGTAAAGGCAAAGAAGTCCGTGGGACCACAAGCAGTGTCTTTAAACTCTACTAACTCTACTCTTTAAATCAGATCTACACATGTCACCACTTTATAACACAACATTTCTGGACAACCAGTGTGTCCACTGGTGTGTGGTGTAGTCTGTGTACGGTGCAGAGTGTTTTAACCTAATTACTTTGGACACAAGCCTGTCACTGAATGGAACACTTTGAGGTGTTCCGTTGAGAGTTAAGTCTTTGCCCCTTTTGTCCCCACAAAGGCTGTAAATTCTCCAAACCCTATCAAGGACGCCTGCGCTCCACTTCACACTCATGCCCTGACCTCTTTCACCTCCAGACAAGTTAACTATGCCCCATCCTCAACCCCACCCACCCACGCTAACCCTCGGCCCAAACTGAGGGAGGATGAGATGTGCTCCACTTAAAACGAGCCGGGCCGCAATAGAGGCGTAGCCATCACCTCCCCACATTCACAAATAGCCCCTTAAATGAGGAGAAGTCAAAGACGGAGATTTTAATCACTTGCCTTCCCCTCCTTTTTTGGTGGCGGGAGATAAATAAAGAATAGAATACAATTTGAACTGAGGCCAAAGGCAGCGGAGGCACTCTAAGTATTGTTGGGTGATCTCCACTTAGTGGAGGCAGGGGCTGAAAAGGCTGCTGTCTTGTTAGTTGGTGTGTAATGAACAACTTTCACAAGCCAGTTGGTCAATGGGAATCACAACGTTCCATTCTTGTGCTCTTTGAAATTCACATTGAAGATGGCGGGCCTGGCACACAAGCGCCTCGCCTTTAAGCAAATGAATTAATACTAATGTCACGATACACAATTCATTTTCATCTGCTGTGTTTGCCTCCTGTCGGTCATGAGAGACCTCCGTTTCATCTCTCGTGTCTCTGGTTTAAAGAAGCAAGAGTGGAGGCACACAGAAGCTGAAAAGGACTGTCTGTGTTTGGTAATCGCTCACTCTCTCTCTCTCTCTCTCTCTTTCTATCTATCCATCTATCTATCTTTTCATATGGCCATCTTTTTTTTTTTACCACAAAAGAAAAAGAAAAAAGTTTGTCAGTCCCCTGTTTCTTTTGTTGTGTGCTTTCTTCTCCATACTCTTTCTACTTTTATCCTAATCCCAGCCATGCATGAGCGATCAGTTGTGTCCTGTTGTTTCACTGTTCTGCTAGTTTTCTATCAGTAGGGTTCCGCCTTTGTTCCTTTTCTTTGCCAAACACAGGAAAGGTAAGGAGAGGAACGAGTAATGAAATCTCTTCTGTAGACTTAGGCCTTTGTATCCCTCATCAGGATTTTTCAATATAGCGCTGACTGTAATTAAGGGGGATTGTTGCCGTGATGCTGCTCTCTGCTGCCTTTCCTGTTGGTCTTTAGAGAGACAGAAGAAGGCTGCATCAAAGCTTGCATCTGGAGTCCAGCTATCACGGAAACTGCTCTGTTTTGATGTGTGAATCCCATGAAAAGATCAGCGGACATCAGACCTTGTCGAAAAACCAGCACCTGTCAGGCAGAGACATGACTGTTTTTGTCTTTAAAACACAAACAGGCTGCTACCTGAGAGGAAGAATACAGAACATAGTCATGCAGGAAGCCAATCTTGGCTGTCTTGGCAGACATGTCAGAAGACGGTTTGATCATAACTCCTACATTTTCAAGAAGAAATGAAATTATATTTTTCTTTTACAAATACACATTTGACCGTCAGTATATAACTACGCGCGTTCACATTAGCGCCCACAGGCAGCTGTGGCAGATTCACAGAACATGTGGTCCAGTGTGGAGTGTGTGCCATTGCTAAGATGATCGTTATTAGCGTGATCACGTCGCTATGCTCTCCATATGTGCACAGTGGGCACAGCGGCTGAGGCCCGTTCAAAGGGACAGTCATTGTTACAGACTGATCTCTAATCTCTGTGGTTGTCTGCCCTAATTAACAGTCTTGTGGGTGTGCAGGGCGCCTGGGCCTCTGCTCTGCAGGAAATTATGATCGCAAACGTCTTCCTGTCGAGTCCTGCACTTGGCACTACAAAGTGAAGCGGGCCGCCGTTACCTGAATGGGCTGGAATCAGAGCAGACAGCCGCATCATCCCGGCTCTTAGTCTATCAGGGCCGTGCACAAGTGGCCATTGTTGACGCCAAAAATGGGATTAAGGAGAGTCTTCAAGGGAATTGATTTTCATGTGAGAACAATAGTGGGGCGCAGAACACTGGGGCCTGGGTCTGAATCACACGGCCAAAGAGCTTTATGAAAAGGGGTTTGCCGCAAGCACTGAGATTAAAGCAATCATTTTTTTTTTTTTTTTTTTTTTTTACCCCCACTCTTTTTGGATAACCCTCCGCCCACCTCCCCCCTCCCCCCCCCCCCCCCCCCGTCCTGGTCCGCTCATAATTTCAGCCCAAATAATGACCACAGAGGAAAGGCTGACCAAAAAGGCACAACTTGTTTACTTTTCCCTCCACATTTCCTTTTTCACTTTGGCCTAACAAAGGTTCAAGGGCCATCGACAGGGTGGAGGTATGCGAGTCGCGATGCAGAATGTCTGAGCACATTGTGGACTCGCTCTCTCTGTCCCACACTCCTAAGAGCCAGGCCAAAGTCTCATCTGTGTGTATAGAGAAAAGCTGTAGGGAGTGGGTATTTGGGTTGGGAGGCGACATGGCTCTTTGGCGGGGACCAGTGTTGGGGTGAACATTACGTGTCACCAAGAGGGGATCAGGGGTTACGGATGAAAGGGACGTCTGCCTTGTCCTCTGTCTTTGGCCGACCGCGTGCAGCTGTGGGTACCATTGTGGATGTGCTCATTTGCATACATTTGGCAGGAGCTCTGGGAGGCGGCACAGGCCAAGAGGAGCAGCCCTGTTTAAAATGGAGGCAAAAGGGCGGGCAAGTTAACACCCAGTGTATGCAGATACATACCCATACATTATCTGCACTGAAGTACACAAATCGGCAGTCGCCAAGAGGGAAAAAAGGGCCTCGTGATTCCAGACTAAACATTTAAATATAAACAGTAGCGAGAGTGTGAGTTGTATTTCAGCAGGTGATAAGGCCATGTCGCTCTGATGTCATAATGACAGAGTGAGTGACTAAAGGAGTGGGGCTGTGCGGGGATCTTGGCTGGCGGCGGAGGGGTGTGTCCTACCCTGACTAGAGACAGGTTTATTGGGCCTGATGAGTGCTAAGCTCCTGTGCCTGGCCACAATGGAGCCTGTGATCTTCCTTTGTGGCTCATTGGGAAGCACTGGTGCGCTCGGCAGCCCCCTCTCTGTCATTAGACAGATTGTGAACAGGCTGCACAAGGCCCAGCCAGGGATGACGGAGCCACCAGCCACTTCATTAGGAGCATTATGAAGAGGACTGAAGCTTTCTTCTCTCCGCCTGTGTCCAGAATTCACAGGTCTGTTTAATCACATAATTCTCCTCAAGTGCCCCAAGGAGGCTGCAGCACAGCAAGGGCCCTTTAGACCCATGACAACTCGGAGAGATTAATTATATTCATCTTTTGGAAAATCGGCAGAATAAGAGGGAATTTGATATTGGCTTGCTTTTATTTTTTTTCTCTCGTCTTTTTCCAAGCAGCTCTTTGATGTTCTCCTGTTATTGTTGGGGGATGTCTGTGCAATTCTCTGCTGCCGGAGCTTTGATATGCTCCAGCAGGGGTTAAGGGTTAGCGTCCAGAGGTCCAAGGCCAGGACGTCCCAACTTCTGCCTTGGAGAAGGCTGACCTCTGGACCCAAGGGTTGGTCTGAGAGACTTCACATTGGTCCGTCCTTTGATGCACGCCCTTTCACAGCAGTTAATTAGCCTGGGTGGCTAAACGTTTAGCCTGCGTGTGAAAGAGTCGGGGATAGCATGTGTGTCCAAGACACTGCCCACTTTTTTTTTTGCATGTCACAAGGTCCTTTGAAACAATGTGGTACTTGGACAACTTGTTTGCATAGGATAGCGGGGTGAACGTCCAAGCCATTCACGAGAGCTCATTCAGCGGGAAGACTTGTGAGAGAAGGTCTTCCTGGTAATAACAAGAAGTCCTTGACATTTCACTCCTGTCTTCTGATCATCAGCGTCATGATTACCCGCTCTCTCTCCGTCTTTGTTTGCTATATGTTAGAGGAATCTATGCTACACAGAAATGACACGAGGAACCTCTTATCTGGCGAGTGACAGCAGCAGCAGCAGCATGCAAATTATTTGAAGCCCCTACTACTTCATATCCCCCGATCTTCATCGAGAGTATGGCTTTCATCAAAGTATCCACTTCTCCTTCCCGTCTATTCCAACAACTTCTGTGTGCAGCCATGAGCCAGACTGGTAGCCCCAGCTTTAACATGCGGGATTCATCACCGCTTAAATATCAGTTCTTTACTGCTGCACGTCAGGGTCAATAGTTTCCCTGCGTGTCAGTAGGAAAGGGCAAATAAAGCCTGTTTGTTCGATTCTGGAAAGGCAGTAAAACTCCCCTTTGCCCCTTTGGCCCAGAGCGCACAGGCCTAATAACAAGGTAATATATTACATCAGGACTTAACGGCAATAAACTATAATTAATATACAGCAACAACATCTGTGTTCTCGACTGCAAGACCTGTAAATGTATTAAGTCATTAAGCACCAGTGATATAGTTCATTTTTCTCTTCCTACAAAATCTTCCTTAGCCTAAGGCATCATTCAGTCATTTGCCAACAGAGCAACATCAAATAATAATTCATCTTGTGTTGTTTGGGCTTTGGAGAGTTTGTGTGCGTGTGTGTGTGTGTGTGTGAGGGGAGGGGGCTAACAGGATAGGGTTGATACTGTAGAAATATTGATCTGCTATTGAGTGCAAACTGTGTCCAGACAGTTTCTACCCTAAGAGACACCAAACACTCAAAAATCATTCTCCCATTTCACACAAACCTGCATGTCCGCAGAGCTGCCGAAGAACTGTACAGTGAAATGTTTGTCTTGTCCGTGTCTTTGTCTGTCTTTTGCTAACGAATCAACCTAAAGCTACCGCCGCCACAAACTGTGGTCACAAATACATGTCCCCTTTGTGTCTTAGCAAGCGTTGGACGGGTTTTTTGGACTTATTGTAAGTCGCTTTGGATAAAAGCGTCTGCTAAATGACATGTAATGTTTATGAGTTTGTATAATGTGCACGATCAACCCACGGTGTCTTATTGATGATGTTGTTGTAGCAAGGTCAATTAAATGGTCAACTTAATCGCCGGCATTGATCGTTCATGATGTGATGAGACATTTTATATCCTTTAAGTGGTATAATAATGAATAAAACGGACCCTTAAATAGATTTTTAACTACAGACGTACACACAGATCAACTTATATTTCATTTTTGAGCCAGGTTACGACTACTTTATTTTTTTTATGGACAGTACATCAGAGCGGTAGCTGTAGAAGCGTCGCAATTAACGATTGAATCAAACAAGTCTCATACTCCAAAGTATTTTCTCAACTTGGTACATCTGTCTGACGAGCGCTGGAGCGTGTCATGTCTGGATATGTGCTGTTAAGTTTGTGTGTGTGTGTGTGTGCGCGCCTTTGTATGCACTTTCCTTAGTAGTCAGAACAGGTTTCAGGATGCTCGGCACTGTTCTCCAGCTCGGCCACCTGCAGCTGAGGATCAATCAGCTCTCTGACAGACACCCCCCACCACCACCACCAACCCAACACCCTCCTCTGCTGGCCCCCACCACCAGAATCCCTCCCCATCACTTGGACCAAAAGAGAGCTGCCTGTTTCTTCATTTTAGCCGGTGCAAGTCGAGTTTGTATTCAGAGGATTTCACGATACAATGACACTTTGACAACTGTAAGTCATTAGAGAGGCAATTGTGTAGCCGTTCGTCTCACAAACCATAGAACACTCACAACAAGTGTGGTGTTTACAGATGTGATACGTCGTGTTGAATCATTCATTCATTCATTTATCACATACAGTGATAATGTTTTGGTGTGTCTCTCAATCGTTCATGTGGGTTTATCTGTAACACTTCATCACTTCATACTTCATCACTCCGCTTACAAGAGGTCAATTCAAATGTATGGCACAATGTGGCTGTGAGTATATAGTGCACATAAAAGTAGCTGCTAACAGTTAAGTGGGCTCTGATGTATGATAGATAATGTATGATAATATAAGGATATCACATATCGTAGAGGTTAATAAATGAAGTGTATATATATATATATATATACATATGTATACATACATATATATATATGGTGCATTAACAAGCACCGTGGAATGCTTACAACTATATTATGAGGACTTATAAACTATTCATCAAATGCTTATGAATGCTTAATGAGTGCGGTTTCAGTGAATAAAATACAACATGAAGCAATAGAAGGAGAAAAAACAACACATCACATCTTTCTTTCTTTCTTTCTTTCAGTTTTTACCTGAACGAACCGGTCCTGTCGGAGATGTGGAGGTTTTGCGGGACACTCACGAGGTGCTCCTCCCCCCCCCCCCGCGCTGCACGTCCAGAGGAGAGAAACTTTCCATTATCAAGGACTCTGCCTTAATGATGAAAGTAAACAACCAGGACGAGAGTGTTTAATATTTCATAGCCCACCCACAGGTGTGGTGGTGTGCAGGGAATAACACATACATGTGCACACGCACCAGTGCGGGCCTGATAAAGACGAAGGTGCTGACAGTACGTCCCTGCTGCAATAGGCCTGATCTGATGTGTGTGTGTGTGTAGGATCTTGAACACATTTGCTGCCTCAGTCTTTTTTTTCCCCTCCTCTCTCCACTCTCCCTCTCTCTCCTCTGCCCTGGCTCTGTGGTGATATATGGAACATATGGGAAATTATTGTGGGGTTATAAAGGGCTGTTGACTCCAGCAGACATGCAATAAATTAAGCTGTTTGTGCAGGGGAGGAAAAACACGAGCTCTTTAGGAACACTTGGTACAGATTTCCTGTACAGACTTGACTCTCCCTCTTCCTCCCTTCCCTTTCTAACTCCTCCTCTTACCCTTCAGCCCATTCCCTGTCTCTTCCAGACTCCCTCTCTCACTATTGTAACGCAGGCCACAGCACAATCTCATTCTGTTCTCCTAGTTGGTGGTAACACAGTGGGATATATCCACACAAATTACACACATAAAACTCGCAAAGCCTGGAAAATATTTTAATAGTTTCCGCACCCCCTTAGAGGCAACAAGCTGCATGTGCCGAGCTGGTGAACACCACCAACATTATTGGTGCAATTAAATGTGAAACACAAGAGAGGGAACATAAGGGAGTGGGAGCCCAAAATGGCTGTAAACAAGGAAAATGACACTTGACAAGTTGTAATTTATGGACGTCGTTTCAGAGGCAAGAAACTCACAGTTCCTACACTGGCAGAGGAGGAAGAATAAGGCACGAGGCATCCAGGCATTAGAGGTACTATAGTCACAGAATATTAGTGCATCAAAGCCACATAGAGACAAAAAAAAAAAAGGGGGGGGGAAAGAGAAAGCTGTGACTTCAAAGATGAAGCATGATGAGCAATGCTCATAGAGAGAGAGAGAGAGAGAGAGGGATGTGTGTATGTGTGTCAGTGAGAGAGAGAGACAGAGAGAGAGAGAGCTTTGCAGGATGATACTACCAAAAGCAAGCATAGGATGGGAGGAGGGGGTGGGGGGAGGCCCCAGGATACAGGCGTACTCTCCTCATCTCAGAGAATGCTAAATCACATGTACACACACACACACACACACACACACACACACACGTGTACACAAAACACACACTCTGTCTGGGGAAGCGATGCCATTAAAAGGAATAGGACTCAAGCTCTCACACTCCAACTCTGTCTAGAATTAGAGTCACCGTTTACGTGTTTACTCTCTCTCTCTCCCTCTCTCTCTCCCTCTCTCCAAAATGAGGACAAAACTGAACCAAAACAGTCGCCATAAACAAGCGCGCCGATACAAAACTCAAGACTGTCACTCGTGCTGATGAAAGCGCTCAATTCAGCCGTCAACAACAGAAGCATCAGCCAGATGTTTACTCCGGTACTTTCACGTTTTGTCTCCACTAAAACAATCCCTGATATAACAGACGCGGCGTGAAGTGTCTCGTAATAAAATGCCATGATTTCAAAAGGTGCTTTTAATGTATTTGTTTGATAAACGGTGTGATAAGAGGCTCCACAACAAGTGAAATGTCCCTCAAGAATGTTGTCATTCACTTCATTTGGATCACATTTGAACTTTTTCCTTTTAACCAAATGGTACGCTGCAGAAGTTATTTGTCAATTTTAGTCGTTTATTCACAACAAGGGCCTCCTTTTTCAACGGCTCAGCTGTTTAACGGCTCTCCAGTTTCTTATCTGTTTTGCAAGAATTACATTCAAAACCAAATGGATAAAAGGACGCAATGCACAACACAAGCTCATTCTTCAAAGTTTTTTGTTTGGTTTTGTTTTGGTCTGTTTTTTTTCTTTTCTTTGGACAAACCATTTGAACATTTGAACAAATGCTTTAATTTGGACAAACTGCAATCACTTTACTTGAAAGTGCTCTCCCTCTCTCTCTCAAATGTGATCCATTTGTTTGGACTCAATTTCACCATGGACCAAAGGAAGTGCGAGCGATTAGCGGGAATTTGAAAGTCCTCACAAGAGATATTGGAACCCCCCCCCCTCCTTTGCTGCATAAATGTGCAAGTTAAATTCACAGTGCAGAAATCCTGTAATTCACTAAATCACAAATGATGCACCAAGCACCTCCAATTGCAGCTCATTAACTCAGTCAGGGGGAAGCAGTCTACAAGCACGGAGAGAAACTATTAAAATACTGCCATTAACTGGAAGAATAAATATCTCGGTTGCAGCCTAAAGTGTCTTCATTTGGGATCAAATGTGAGATATGCCGTTGCCATGGCAATGTGGCACTGGCTGTGGACCTCCTCCCAGCTGTTGGTGGATTTTGTGTGTACGAGAGAAAGAGAAAAAGAAAAGAGAGCGAGTGCGCGGCTGTGTGTTTGTGTGCGAGCACACATGCATTGAGGCTGCCTCCGTGCTGTGCTCCCCCTTTCAGGCTTCAGAATAGTGTCTCTACTAATCCGTGAAAGTTGCGGCGCTCTGAACCAGTGGCCAAGCCTTTTCCCACTGAACCAAGGCCCAGGGTCTGCGCTCTGTTTTACACTTGATTGGTCCCTCCCATGGCAGGACTCCCCTCCCTGCTGGGTGTGGGCCCGTCCCCCTCGCTGGGCTGCTTAGCGCTGCCTAATCGCCTTCTCTCCACCATAATTACCAGCGCTGAGCCCAGGACTCACCAACACACTATTAAAGTCTGGCCAGTCTGTGCTCAACCAGCCCTCACACATCCTGCACTTAGCACAAGCCCAGATACAGGCCTCAGACCAGGCCCGAGTCCACCAAGAGAGCACCTGTTCATGCCTACGATGCCCTGCAGCACTGTGGACTTGGCTGGCGGTGCTGCTGGGTAAGGGAAAAGGAGAGGGTGGCAGCTGTGTTGTTGTCCTCCTCCCCCTGCAGTGGAGGTGATGTGTTTATTTGGGCTGGTGGGATGCTGCAGTGAGACGCTGGGAGAGGTAACTATCTCGTTGTTGTGCCGTACATAGTACCAGAGAATCCACCCTGCAGAGACAGAGCCCTTTGATATGTGACCACTTCAAACCCACACATACAATGGAAGCAGTCAGTTGTGGAAGCAGCCCAAGTTGACGTTGTGTGGGCAAGGTGAGACAAATGTTATTTGCTCAGAAACCAACCCGACACGTTATTGTTTCCTCCCCTATACACAGTGTTTACGACAAATACAAACATAGTGTAAGTTCTGAGCGTCGCTGCGATGTGAGTACAACGTGCACTCAACTTTCCGTTTTGTTGTGTCCACAAGGAACCTGAATTTCAGACTATTGCACCATTGGTGAAAGCATATGGAGGCGTCCAGGTGAAATGCAGTGACCTGGCAAAGAGTCCAAAGGACGGATGAGAAGAGGGTACAGGGTGTGCTGGCACAAACTGTTACCCAGAAATGTGGATCAGACAGACACCCACCACTCGTTAGCTTATTACTCTCTTATTAGGAACATTTTTGCCTTGCATGGATTGGCAGAGTCCTGCTAACCACCCTCTTCACATGGCCCAAGCTCTCTCTCTCAGAGCTGATCAAAAGACATTTCTTCACATCTCCAGACGCCAGGGAAAAAAAGAGAAGAAGAAAAGAAGGAGAGAAGAAAAGAGCCAGAAGGGGGCATACTGCTCTCTCTTTACCCTGGTCTTTTGGTGAATGAGGACTTTTCACAATGCCCTCTCCTTTTTCTTTATTTTTTTCATTTTTCTGTTGGAAAAAAAAAACAACCAAAAAACAAAAAGAAAAACATTTCCCCCTCGCATTTTTCGCCCAAATTGTTTTTCCCATATCAAAAACAGTTATCCTCAGGTGAAGAATGCGCCTGCAGAATCTCAACCATTCCAAGGGGAGAAAGAGGTTTTCACAAATCTGACTGGCTTCCAGGCAGCCAAGACCCCCTCGAAGTGGTAATGAAAAGTGTAACTTTAGCCTCCCAGCTGTACGTCTCAATCCATAATCCTTCACCAAAAACCTCACCGTAGAGCCGCCTACCACTCCCATGGCGCTCCCAGTCTGTGCCGGGCTGGGCCTGCACTGATTTATGTGGCAGTCCTGTGTCATACTCTCAACCTGAAAAGGATTTGCTCTCCTATATTTAGCAGGGTGGTCAGGGCAGCTCTCAGGAAACACAGAAAGCCCCGTCTCTGGGCCTAACTCCCTTGTCTTTTCGCCCCTCTGTGCCCATGACATGGACATTATGGACCTTAGCAGAATGAGAACGGCGCGCCAGTGTTTCCATAGTGCTGTGTTTCAGCAGTGCAGAGGTGAGTGTCTGTGTGGGCTATAGCCCGCGTGTTTTTGTTTGTGTGTCGAGTCGTTGTGGGACAACATGCAGTACCTGGGAAGAGCTGAGGCTTGGCAGCTGGGCCGGGGGAAGAGACAACGGGCCCACAGACCTCGGGAATGTAAAGATGAGAAACACATCAGCACATTTTCAGCCTTTATTCTCTTAGATGTAGCTTTGTAATGTTTTGCATTACCCAATTTTCAGCTGCTCCACAAAGAAAGAAAAAAAAAGATCTTGTGCATGAAGTTGCTCCTTCTTACACACACAGTAGATGGTCATTTCTAGTCCAGGCTGAGCCCAAGTGTGTTTCTGGAGTCTCCTGGTAGCTGCTAACTCAACTGCTACTGTGGAATACGACAGTGAAAATGTGCTCATTTCCAGTGAATTATTCTGGCAGAGGTGAAAAGGAAGACAGTGATTAGTAAATCTATAACTCACTGATGAGGTCATTTGCAGCTTTTTTTTTCAAAAGGTTGGCATAAGACATCGCAGTCTGTCTGTCTGTCTGCCTGCCTGTCTGTCTGTCACGCTTTATCTCTGTGGTGCAGCCGACTTTTGGTAGAAAAGTAAAGATTGTGTTTCTTACCCATGCAGCACAATATGAGGTCCAGTACGAGTGGAGCGCTGAGCATGGATGAGGTGGATGGTCCACTCACTCCAGTTAGATAAACAAGCCAAGGTGACCTCTGGACAGCTGGGTTTACACATCCTGCGGTTGGTTCTCTACATAGTGTGGCAGTGGGAGCAGTGGGTGGTTGATGCAGACTCTAAGTAAGGGATCAGCTCATCCTATGTTAATGTGCGTGTGTGTGTGTGTGTGTGCGTGCGCTGCCGCAGTGTGTGCACATGTGTGTGTGTGTCTCTCGTATGCATGTGCATTTGTGTGTGACAGCCATGTGGTTAATGCCACACACTGTCTGCGACACTCTGAGCAGGAAATGAAAGCAATAGTGGCCGGGACATGCACAGCACACGCGTGATATGCTCCACATTTCCCACTGCATATGTGCTTAAAGGCACAAATGAAGACTTTCAAAAGGAATAGGTGTTAGCGTGTTGCCTGAGCAGAATTTCAATGAAACGTGGCGTGAACTGAGAAAGACGTTTGGACCTATATAAAAGCAGACAAAATGGCCGCTGTTGCTACGCTAACAGGGGAAAGGAGAAGATGGAGCTGTTGCTCTTTGGATTCTGCATGAAAACAAGCTGGGTTTACGTTAAAGCTTAGAGTTTGTTTGAGCAGCTACATGCTCTCACGTTCTCTTAAGAGATTGATTAAAACTTAAGATTGATTTTTTTTAAAAATTAAAAAATGAAAAAATAAAAATTCCAAGCATTGAAATTGTTTGCAACTGACATCATTTTGAGAGAAATTGTGTAAATAAAATAACGTTGCATACTCCGGCAGACTTTGGTGTGAGAGTGAGTGACTATGTAAATATTTCCAGCCAGTATTGTGAGTTATGAGATGAGTAAAAACGTGACAGCTTCATATGAAAGTCTGTTTGAGTCGCTGCAGTTGAAAGCCTTCATACTATGACACAAGGAAAGCCTTCAAATTTTCATCCTTTTTTTTTTTTTTTTTTTTTGCCTTCTTATGTGTTAGGTTAACTTCAGAATCATGTGAGAGATAGTTTTCTTTGTAACTGAGATTTAAAGGAGAAAAAGATTGGTAACTTTCTCTCCCAGTATACTTCGCCCACTGATCTTTGATTTTAAACTTTAGATTACAGCGGCTAAAGCGGCGTTAACTGTAATGCTTAAAGGGGTTTTTTTTTGCGTAAAAAGTGAAATGCAATTTTTGCTGACATCGTGGCCGTTTGCCTAAATGAAATAAATTATATGAGCAATTCTTTTTTTTCTTTTTTTTTCCTCCATCAACAAGCAAATTGTTCGCTCCTCAAGTTCTGTTGAAGTAGCGATGTAAATACACTACAAAAGACGAGCAAAGGACTGAAGCGCTGTGTTGTGTGGATGTGTAAGTGTTCTGACAAGTAGGAGGGACACTGCTGACAGTTCAATGTCCTCTCTACAGATGAACATGTGAAAAACAGATGGTGGCCTTTCATTCTGTAAACTGAGAGAAGTTCCACGTTTCAGTGGAAGAGGAAAAAAAAAGAAGAAAAAATCAGATTTGACTCCGTTTTTGATCAAAAACGCTGGTTCTTATTTATCGTCGCATATTATTAGACCGTGATGAGAGCCCCGCATGCTACACAATGCTCCTTGAAGACTCGAAATAAAAGAACCTTTTGCCAATTAGACGCCACCTTGAAAAAGACGGCTAATGAATTTGATGCGGCACAATGCGTTTGCACAAATGTAAAAAAAAAAAAACAATCGAGGAGAATTACAAAGACACTCGGAGAAACAGATGGCTCTGTCAACAAACGGCTCATAATTGCAATGCGATTGTTCTTGCAAGATATCGTGTTTTTCTGACATGAGCTGGAAAAGTTTTTCGACAATTTAAAAAAAAACAAACAAACAAAACGTCCATTTCTCGATCTGATTAAATGACGGTGAAATAAATACAACGTCCGTTGAAAAGTGTTTCTCTTGATAAAAAAGGATTAAGACTGTTGAACGTGTAATATAATGAACCTGAAGTTTTAAGGTGGAACACGTTGCTAATCTTAACAGTGACATAGCATATTGTTATTTTTTTGTTTTTTAAAAATGCTGCTACTTAATTTACAAGTTATTGATTTTTATTGATATTTTAATTAGAATACAAACTATTAAAAATATGTCATTCAAAACAGCCTTTACTGTTTTGGTTTTATTTAATTGTTTTGCACTTTTAATTTACGTCGCTCGAATTAAAAACATTTTAGAAACGGCATAAATGTTCGCATTTATTTTTTGTCATAACTAAATTACAGTAAAAAATAATGAAATTAGTTATTTTTTTCAGATATAAAATCAGCGACGGTGGAGTATGCCGATCTGAAAAATGAAATCTTCAACATGATTTATTTTAATACGCCGTACGTTTATTTCATTTCAGTATTTTAAAGTTTGGAAATAAATGTTTTTATGCTGTTGCTTCGGTAAAAGCGTTGGAACGAATGGGAAGTAAAAAAAAAAAGTATCCGTGGCACAACACATATCAGTGGGTTTATTGTTTTGTTTTCGCACTATAAATTTTGGCATTAATCACAAGCAATGAGATGATGATGATGAGGAGAGAGGGCAGTGAATGAAGTCGGATGGACGCCTGTGTGCAGTAAATCACTGTTGTAATTTGCTGGAGTTGAATTGAATCGCCTGATTCACCTCCAACTCACAAATGTCTTTAAATGTGTCCTAAATGAGCTCGACCGCAGCTCTATTGTACGACAGAGACGTGTCAGAGTCACACCACTGCTGGGGGAAAAAATAGGAAGCAGGGTTTTGTGATGTTCTTCGAAGTCGTTCCAATTTCACACACAAATTAAAGCGCCCTAATGTCCAAGGCCCAGGAGAGATTTTTCATGCTTTTGGCCTTCAGTTTTCTTTTTATTTTATAGATTTAGACAGTATGGCTAAATCTGTGCTCGTGATACTGACTGTTAAAAATATAAATAATTGTGAATGTGGATTGACGTGCAGTTGTATCTCTGGGCTGCCTTCTTGCCATTTATCAACAGCGTATTTTGCCTCCTGATGTATATTTCAGATGAGAATGTTGTTATTTATAGTCGTACCTGTCCTGCCGTGGCGACACATCACATCTCAACACTTGTCTGAGTCGAGCGCTGCCATGTATCACTTTTGGAGTTGGAAATCTCTGCTGCCTCACAACCGAATATTTGCAAAAGTGACACGTTCTGCTCGTGGAGTTGCAGCACACGTGTAGGACGCTGAGATTTGGTCGCCTTTAGCGAAATTTTGAAAGAGTATGAAGAATCCTATACTATGAAATTATATATTTTTTTGAGAATTTTGACTTAGCCCCGTACTCTGCAATCTCCCTTCCAGAAAAATGGGTCAGCGTTGCATAACCGGGAAGTTGACTGCCAACTTCCTGCAGCTTTTTTCTATGGTGACATCACACGGCTTGTTCGGCAGGGTCCTGCCAGTGTGTGTCTTTATTATTTTCTACGCACTGCTGGTGTGGGCACCCCAGCAGCAGCAGCAGCAGCAGCAGCAGCGGTGACAGCCTTCACCCCTCCTTCTGTGCCCAAACTCATACTAAGCCTTGGATTTGAAGGACAGGCAGCTCAGGACAGAACCAGTGGGCCAAAGCTTTAGAGCACAGGGCCACACTTCAGCGGATCTTTCCTCGACAACAACTGCTTCGTACTTTGCGCTTGGAAAAGTCCTGACAGAGTTTAATGTGTTATCTGCCATGGAGTCAGGCTGTGGCCAAAAAAACAAAACAAAAAAAAGAAGTTTATGGGCAAGAGTTGAGAGCAGAAAGTTACATAAAGAAATGATCATCCCGGATCCCTGGATCCCTTCAGCAATAGCACTACACGTTCACCATTTGGTTGAATAATGAAAGTGCAATATAATAAAGGATTTACTCATCGTTGTATTTGATGATTTGTGCTTGTTTCATTCCAAAAGGAAACTTTTCTCCCGGAGAGCTCCGGGAGACGCTGTGTAGCAGTTAGCCTTTAGCACAATGCAGCAAAAAAAAAACACGGCTGATGAGAGACGGCTGCGCTGACATTAACACACACTGGTTTTGGAGAGTTGGTGCAACGTTGATATCGGAGTATAGCTTTTTGGAGCCTGGAGCGTGAGTGTGAGAGAAGCTCCACCTGCACGCTCCCTCCTACCTGGGGCTCAGTGAGGAGCTGCACCCTGCTATGACATCGGCTGAAAGATTCAAAGCCATCTTGAATTCTCTGTTAGCAGGGTAGCTAAGCAGCACTTAGCAATGCTCAGCACCCGACGATACAACAGCGATTGCACGCGGCACAATTGCAAAATCAAGGTTGTATAATTACAACATTGCATTTTGCTGAAAGCATCTTGAACGCTATATTACAACATTTGACTGGAGAGTGGGTTTTGTTGCGTTGACCGACTGCATCGAAACCAAGGAGTTAGATTCTAGATGAGGCCGAGCAGAACGTGATGAACTGAGAGATGGAGTGGGACGGCATGGTCCTCCCTCGTCCTCATCTGAGGTGCTAAACCTCTTCCCTGACATTGTACCGCTGAGCCTCGTGAGTCACAACTGTGAAAATATAATGTTATTTAAACCCAATCTGTCACCAAGTGGAGCAAAGAGAAAAAAAAAAGGAGCATGCCAAGTGCACAAGTCTATCATTTACACACACACACACACACACACACACACACACAGTGTGACTTGTCTCCCTGACTCCATTTCACTGACTTACACATTTTCCTGCAGACTTTATACTAATACAAAAGTATTATTTGCCTAAATCAACACTCACTTACCTTTTACCCCCGTATGTCCCCACAACATGAGTAATACCTGCACCACACACACACACACACACAGTGTACACTCACACACACACACACACACCTCCAGCTCTGTGTCATTACACTTGCAAAGTCGCCAATTAATAAAAAAAAAAAAGGAATTCATGGAGTTGTCATTAACACGCTCACTATCAAAGGTCAGGTTAGGTATTAAAGAGCAAGTGACAGAAGCATCAACACTATTATATTGCACGTAAAACATAACTCAATTATGGGAAATAATTAGTTCTCATAACTGTCAGGTTGGACTCCGACGCCGAGGGAAGAGTTGAAAATATTTTGCAGTATGTGATAACATAGAGTATTGAATCATTTTCCCTGAGCCAAATAACATGGCATCCCTCTTGGGTCTTAGTTGTTGCCTCAGTGCGTGACCCATTTTGCCTTTTCTTCAAACCAGAAGTGTTGCTAATGTTGACAGCTCAATTCACGAGTACCCAATCCTTAACAAGTCTGCCACCCTCCGCGGCAATATTGAAAAACGGTGACAGACGAAAGACGGGTGGCATGTTGGCGTTCCCTGACTGTGTCCAGATCTGGCACGCGTTGCCACGCGTACTGTACGTGTAGTGATGTTGCCCTGCAGGGCCGTGTTGGTGGAGTTAGTTTTTTTTTTTTTTTTTTTTTTGCAAACATCGTTTGACTTTCGTTGAGACGGAATTATTTATACGTTTTACTGAAGTAAAAAGTAGCGATACAACACTGTGGAAAAAGGGAAAGTTTTACACAACTTCATTTCGGCAAAGGGGCTCAGAATGATTAGTGGCAAGAGATATTTGCAGCAGATTTGAGAGTTTCATACACATTATACTTTATAATAACTACACACACTTAAGCAGCGTTTTTTTATACTGCTGGTTTAAAAGTCACTTTGACTGCTTGGCTTTTAACCCAGCGTGATAATTGTGTGGTTTCTGGTGACTTTTAGTCTTTTTATGTCTTTTAATGTTAATTTAGGCTTTTAGTGTTTTGGTTTTTTTAGTCATTGTTGGAGTTCCTTTTATGTATTTTAACTTGGAACTTTTTTTAAAAAATGTGATTGAATTAAAATGTTTTATTTCCTGCGACCCGATCTTGGAAAGTGGTTGACGATGGATGGATGTAATTTTACTTCCACAGTACCAGTGGCTGAATCAGTCACAGAGTATTGCTCTTGAATAAAAGTTTAACCATTTTTATATCCATAATATTATTTTGGAAAGAATATAGTGACATAAAAAGACTAATATTTTCATCTGAAAGGTCATGGAATGTAGAAAGTAACATGTTTTTTTTTTATTATTATTATAATTTTAGCACAATATCACAGTCTAAAGAATTTCACACCATTGTACATTTTGTACCAGGGATTTTGCGGTCATGTGATACGACGAGCTTGTTCACAGACTTATTTTTAAAATGCCTCGTTCGCTGCTTTTCGACCGAGTCCTACTTTGAGTGAAAAATAAAGCAGGCGCCCTTTTTCTGTCCTCGAAATGACATTTAAGCATCGCCGTCCAAAGAATATCCCAGCGTTGCATGGGCTGGGCTGGCGAGTCCTAAAAAAAAAAAAAAAAAGCCCCTGCTCAACTGGCATGACTTTGTCTTTATTCAGGTCAAAGGATTCTGTTGAATTGCTTCACGTCAGTTTGTTTGACTCAGCAGGTCTGCGCTCTATAGAATGGGGCTTACTTAAGTACATTCTAAGTATTCCATAAAGGCACGTTTGAATTCAAACTGCCGAGTGGAGCGGTATTTGTAACCTCGGGCCACGTTCAGTTCCAAATCAACATGGCTGCTGAGCTTGAAGGCATAATAAGAATGTAAAAGAACAAATATATATATATATATATATATATATATATATATATGTATATATATATATATATATATATATATGAAGTCAGTGAAATGGAAAGAATGGGCAAAGTGAAATGGGCAAAGAATGCAGGGCGTGGCCGTGGGGCTGCTCTATAAAGACATCTGCTGATTACACAGTTTGGGGAGGCCTAGTGGAGCGGAGCCTGGCGGTGCAACGTGTAAAGAGATTGAGACCACATGATGACTGCTGAAAGAACGCAGCAGTCAGACCCTCACAGCCAGTCACTCAGAGCATGAAGCCATAATGACGTGAAGCGGACAGTTGTCTTCAGAGGCCGGGGCTGCCCACGGTGGCAGACTAATAGCAGGCCCCTCCAAATCCAGTCGAGGGCTCTCTCGTTGTTTTTTTTGTTCAGACCGACTCTGTGCACAAAAAAATAAAAAAAAAGCTCAGTCACATCCCCGGGACAAGAGCAAATTCATAGGCTGACGGTGAGAATGGCTGCAGACAAAGTCTGCTGATATGAATCTCTGCATCTCTGCATGATGCTGTGTCAGGTGAAGACACAGAGACCTGCTTCATGAGGTCCATGTGCCGCTGCCATGTGGCTCCCCGGGGGGGGGGATGGGGACGCACAGGGGTGACGCACTACAGATATCTTTCCTGAGATGTGGCAGCAGGACCGGCTCCGAGAGCCACAACACAGAGAGCCTTCCACCTAACAGGGCCAGATCCCTGCACACGCCCACACCCTTCTGTCACACTCACTTTTAGACTCAATACTGAATCAATGCTGCAACTGTTACCTATATGTGACTGTGCTCAGCGACCCCGCCATGGCGTTATAGAGCTTCGAAATGCATTTCAAGGCAATAAACGTGAAAACATTTGGCTGAAAAGAAGCGACGGTGCCGCACACCCAAACACAAAAAACACAAAACGCAGAAGCATCAAGGACAGGCACATTCAGGCATGTTTTGTGTAATGTGATCTAATTATTTTCACTTTTTTTTTTATCCTGTTTATCACCTGCTTTGACTGCGTCTGAGCACACGTTTCACGAGCGATGTTTTTCTTGCTTGGATACACACGCGCTCGACGACTGACATACAGATTCAGAGAAGAAACAGCAATACTGGAGAGAGTCAACTATCTGTTCTTTTATCTTTCTCCTTTTTTTTCTCTCTCTCTTTTACCACATGTCAATAAATATTGGCTGGAACAACCTTTCCTCAGTGGGCTTCAAATACCTTTGTTCGTTGGGAGAGAGTGCTCATTATGCTTGAGCTCCCTGTTATTTTGAGGGATGGTTAATCTGAGCAAATGTAAGTTGTTGTTGTGTTTTTTTGTGTTTTTTTTATTATCTATGGAGATAACAAGATAAATAATGTTTTTTTTATTGAGGCTTAATTGAAGCTTATCGCCAAATTACGCAGCGTTTAAGTGCAATCCTTTTCTGAGGCGACATGTTTACATTAGGCTTATGTTTCATCCGAGGGCATCTGGTTCTGCCTCAGCCCACATGCGTCCCTCTGATCATGTTTAGCCAGTGTGTCCTACGTGTGTTTTCCCGAGGCCTCCTCTCTCCTCGTGACCTCTGACCCGGGCTCTCTCTCTCTTCTTTGTTGTGCAGGTCAGAGTCCACGTACTCACGCCCACACAGCCGCATGGTCACATTTTGGTATGCAGATACACAGACACAGGTAAGACTGGTCCAGGTGCACCCCACGGTGATCCTGACCCACTCGGGTTCACTCTTCAGTTCTCGGGTCAGACCTGGCCCTCAGCAGGCTCCCAGCACAGGTCACAGAGGGCTTCAGCATCCCAGAGATGAGACTCCAGACTGGCATGAAGAGGAGCGTTTGATGTGGTCCTGAGCTGGGCTATGTTACCACGATACTATGCCTTTAATTAGCTCCAGCAGCTGCTACTTCCTGGTGGACGGGGCCTGGCGGTCCCCACTGTCTTTGTAATCTCTTACAGGTGACTGTCAGTCGCATGTCAGCTCACCGCTCAGAGACAGGCCGGGGCCTTCTTCTTTAAGTCAGGTGTTACGGCTTTACAAAGCAACACTGCTGTTTACTAAGCTAATTAACTGTGAAGTGAGTGCAGGCGAGATGGGAATGGAAAAAAACAAACTCTGAGCCCACAGCGCTATAATGACCACAGCATGTTTCCAAATATGTTATGCAAATATGTATCTAAGCACCAATCCCCTGCCTGTAGTTTGGTGCGTGTTTTCTGAGGATGCAATCATGGTAAGGAGACAGCAAAGTTCTCCTGATGACAGTAAACGTGCCACTCTGCATTTTTTTAATCGGGATCTCCAGCTTGCACAAAGACACCTTAACCACTGCAAATTGCCCTCTGAGGACTGACGGCTCGAATTTGATCTCAGATTAGATGTGCGCACTTCGTTCCCTGCTTTCCTTTGTCACTCCCAAGTTGGTGGATCTTTCCTTAAAACTCCACCAGAGATGAAAAAAAGAGGAGACTTCACAACTGGCTATGGCATACTAATACCCTGGACTCATTAAAATAATGGGGGCCAGATTCCCCTCACTGAATGTGCACTGATGCCCTTTGAGTTTCTCCAGGGCCGGAGGGTGTGCAGCACTTTGAAAGCCCTGACCGGCATATTGAACGTGTTTTAATAGAACCCTTTTGAGACTCCTGGTAGGATGCACGGTAACTCTTCGCCTTTAAGTTCCCGCACCTCTCTGTGTGATCTCGTCAGATAGCCACTCTATCCTCGGATTCAGGCCCTGGGAGGGGGAGGGGGCCACGCGCGCTAAATGAGGCCAGAGGTGTCCATATCTCAGCAGAGGCCATTCTTTCCTGGAGATGTGGTACTTTGAGACGTGGCACTGAGCGCGCTTTGATGTAGAAAGGTGCGCTGCTAAAGACTGAAACAGGAGGCTTTCAGGCAGACATTCAGTGGGATTCCCCTCCGGAAGCAGAATCGGGCCTTCCCTTGGACACTAGACCACATTGTTGATTTAATTACTCGGTTCTGCTTTTTCCGCCAAACCATGTAGGTTGTTCTTTAAAATAGACTGAGTCCCGCGTACGACCCTTCTGAACGCCACTGCCAATTTAATGTGAGGACGCCTCTTTGAGTCGCTCCTTATTATAGGCGAGCCGCAGGAATGTACAGAATCCAAAGAGGAGATTTTCATCGCCAAAGGAAGCAAAGGCAGGATTTCAAGGTGTAAAGGCCAAAGAAAAAGATGTTGTTTCAATGGCACTATATTAGAATGAATAAATCTTGTTATAATACGAGGGTCCGGAATATTAATACGTGAGCTTTGCATATTTGCCTAACAGCCAAAAGATGAACTGATGAGAAAAAAAGAAGGGAACTCTCATTTGCATGACAAAAAAAAATCCCTTTAGTGTATTAAAACATCACTCTTGTGATTATCACAACCCTAAGTAGCAGATGTTAAGATAGGAAGCATGCAGCCTCATTGACATTAAGCTATTAACCTGAGATTCTTATATTAACAAAACAATTAAACGCAAAAAAAAACACACGCAGCACTTTTGCACTGAGCTAAAGACGACATTATGATATAATGATAATCTCCCTTTCATTTCTGCTCTGTCATCTTGAACGCCATGAAAGTGACAATGATGAGATTATACCCAGGCGAGATGGGGTGGCACGTCTGATCCTGGTAAACTGAGATGTGCTTTAAACGCAGCTGAAAACCAGACAACTGGCTGGCATCTGTAGAAGGAGGCTGACACGAGGACGCGGCATCTGAGGCGCACAATGAGGCTCTGGGAATAAACAGAAAGCTAAAAATGGCTGACTCAGGTGCAGCAGCACAGGAAGCGTCTCCTGAATTCAGCTACATGCTCTCGTGCTCCCTTCCTCTCTCTATGGCCACCACGTGTGACAAAACAACACCTTATAACACAATAACACACCTTTTTTTTTTTTTTTACACAACTCAACGTCGGGCACTCTGACAGTAATGACTTCATAAAAGCCTTTGATTTTTTAGCCTGATCACCGCGGCTGCAACGTCGCTGGGAACCGCTGCTCATTAGTGATTCAATAAGCAGAGAGCAATGCACTGCTGTAGCGGCTGATACTTACATGCCTCCCACTCTAAAGTGTGGCAGTAATTTATTCGCTTCCCCAGTGCTCATCATCCTGATGCAACTCACACAGTGACAAGACTCCATCTCTGTGGTACCTGGCAACAAAGTGGGAGGAGGGGTGCGGGGAGGTGGAATCACATATTTTGTGATAAAACCTCAGAAAGGTGGGAGAGGATCGGTTACTAGGCAGGGTTTGGCTCATTCTCGAGCATCTGTAAACATGGTGGGATCAGATATTTGCACGGAAATAAGCCGAGTAGTCAACAAACCGTATAGTTTGGCTTAAAATCATCTCATGAGAGAGCTACAGCTGCAGTTTGATCCCATGTCGGCCAAAGGTTCTTCTCAGAGTGTGGCTTAAGCAGTTCAAAGTTAAGTACTATGTAGAGAGTATGATTCTTTTGGCAGCTCATATTGTCCGGCCTTCAAAAAAAAAACCTACAGCTAGTCACAGAGACACACTGTGGGCTGTTTTCAGCTTCAGAAAAGAGAAAGAATTTGGCCTGAGCGTAGGCCGCCCATCCCCTTTTTCATCTTATCGTAGTGTGTGCGTTTTGCTGTGGTGACTATGTGCTTCACAGGTGGGAGTCTGCCTCTGTCAAATAAGCCAGTTCACTAAGGACAGGATTTGCTGCTGTTATTTTTCTATTAGGGAAGAATTATGCTAAGCCTTTAGAGGCCATCTTTGTGTTGCCATGGCAGCCCATATTTCCTACCGGGTTGCGACCTTGAATGACTACAGTGCAAAGCCAAGTAGCACCAAAACCCTTTGAGGATTAGAACCAGGGTCTCATAGTCATGCAAAACACCTCTGATATGATTGAGCCTTGAATGGTTGAATGACAAAGTTTATTGAGATTGCCTCTTTTCATCTGATTATTTGTCATTTGATTATTCTCAATCACTTGGCATGGCTTCAAATGCATCTTTTCGAATGGCCATTGTTTGGAGACAACACTGAGCGTTTTCTTCTCCAGCAAGTCCACTATTCTTATATTAGAGCGGTAAAAACAAGGATGCATGACGGTAGAAGAAAAAACAATTATCTCAAACAAAAAGGTAGTTTATACCGGGGGTGGCAGCCATTGCTTTTTTTTTTTTTTGTTTGTTTTAATGATGTTGATTTTTGGTCCTTGAATTGATTGTTTCTATAATGTCTCTTCAAATTGCTCGTTGTGTTGTGTCCAATCAGGGTATTTGATTTTAAATGACGAGAACAAAGACAAAGGCAGGAAACGTTCAAACGTGAACGTTTAAACCGCTCCTTCTCTGTCGTTCGACTCTCTGATCAAACAAGCTCCCTCAGCAAATCAATATGTTGATCACAAACATGACACAACGCGTTGCCGAGCGGCGCACAATGTTGTGTTGCTTCGCTTGGATTTAGAGATTATCTTAAGTAATCACTTAACGCTACACATTCTCCAGTTATTTACAGCTGAGGGAATTTCCTTCCTACAGCTGCTGCTGCTGCTGCTGCTGAGGTTACAAACTCACGGTTCTGGAGCTGCTCCATTTTATTGTATTTTGTGCTTATGAAAGCAATTTCACTAATCATAGGTCAACTTTCATGTCCTGCCACATCAGTGGAGTTTATTTTTCCCACTTAAGATTTTGTCATCAAGTTCCCAACTGTTTTCAGACCAGCCATCAAAGCTGCTCCTCTATTTGTAGACATATATAGACAGCTACTCAAGGCTGACACAGAGATGAGGGTTTGGAAGTATGAGATTGACACTATTGTGGTCACAAAGCACAACAGGAGGCTACTTTGAAGAGGGAAGTGCTTTGAGTATCAGATTTCACTTTAGAAGTGGCCTGAGACAAACCTTAAGTATTATAAGTGTCGAATTGGTGTCCGTTAAACGACCGAAATCACACACACTTAGAGCAAGCACTTCCGTAAACCGTGGCACAGTTTACTGAAAAATATTACAGTCACCTTTATGAAAAAAATAAATCTGGTGCAGTTATTCTCTTATGTGTCTGGGGATGGTGCAAAAAAAAACCCAAAAACTTGACAATATAACCACAAAAACAGTACTTTTTTTTTAACTGCACCAAATAAAGTGTTACTATCAGAGCCACATCTCGCTGGCAGTTTGGGAATTGATCAGTCTCAATCCCATGCTGCATCTTGTCAACTGGCAGGCCTGCTGAAGATGACACGTTTTGTGACAGTGCCTTGTCAATGACGGTGCTTGAGTGAAATCCCCAGCCATGCTCGCTCACTGCCAAACTGATATCTATCATCTTATTTTTGACAAACCCCTCACACCGATCCCTCAGTCTAATTTGGTCTTTGAGGCTCCTGTAAGACAAAGATGGCTAATCTTAGTGCGCGTGTGTTTGAACAGAACTTGCCACCGACTACTCGGCGAGCCTTTGAGCTGGCGTTCAGTAAAGTTTGAAAAACATGACAGTCACATTTTAGGTGCTCTGATGTCACACGGTTTTCATGGCTTAAAAGTTCACTCAATATGAGGTTTGGGTCTACTTTGATGTGAGGTCTTCAGTGATGTGATTTTAGCACGCTATCTCTGCCTCTGCTGTTCTCTGTCACCCACTCCTGCAAAGACTGACATGAGAGCTGCCACAACTCACACTTTTTCATTGCTGGCAAATTGCAGATACAGGGAAGGTGCATTTTATGCCAAGCTGATTTAATGACTAACTCTCATAATCTGGAATATGCATTATATATATATATATAGTGTATACATTTTTAGTTTGGACTAGTCACAATGACAGAAATAATATCTGTTATTCAATTGTGACTAAAGAAAGTTAAAGAAATATATCAAATTAAATCATATTTCCAATTTTAGATTGTCACAATTCCACTTCAAGATGTCTATAACTTCATTTTGAGTGGTTCTAATTTCATTTAATTGAATGTATCTTAAACTGGAATTACAGATGCTCATAATCCAGTTCAACTGTAACAGAAAAAAAACACCTCCATACACATAAAGTGGCATCATTAGGTTGAGGATATCTGAAATAATCATTTTGACTGGTAAAAACTGAATTACAGTTATTTTTACAGTACATATCCACAGAAGCTGTGGACACCTGGGATCCACGTGTTTAGTTTTTCCTTAAATAAAGCACAGAAATATCAACTCGTGAATGTACGCCCCTGATTCATTTACATAAACAAGTTCACTCTGTCTTTAGATAAAGGAATAAAACAACGTATTTATTTATGACTCGTTCACTTAAGTTTAAAATATCTGTCAAAAAACAAACACACATTTCATTCCCTGTTTATTATGCAACTCTAACTCTGTGAACATAAGACTGCAGTTATGGGCTGGTGGTGGAGGGATGATGGGGGGTGGGTGTGTGTGTGTGTGTGTGGGGGGGGGGTTGATAAAGATCTAGTAATCTTGTTTTATGCTTATGACGGCGCGAGGAGATCCTCCGCCCCCCTGTGAGGAGACGCTCACCTGAAGAAGCAGCCGGGGCTCCGCATGACTCCGCTGCTGCTCACGTCTCCGTGTCCCGAGAACTGAGATTTAGGCAGGATTAAAGCGGAATATTTCAATTAAGCGGCGGAATTTACCTGGCTGCGCCGGAGTAATTACCAACCCCCCCTCCCACCCCCCGCCCCCTTCCGGAGGAGAACGCAATTATGGAACGAGTGAAACGCACACCTACAGACGGCAGAGACATAAAGGGGCTGTAAAGTCGAATAACAGGACGCAAACGACTCTAATGAAAGTGATTAATCATCGCAGCTGCCACACGTCGTAATTTACTGCCTAAACAGTCAGTAAACAAAGGAGCTGCAAAGACATAAAAAAAAATAAGACAAGGCTCGTTTCGCTCTTTCTCCATTCATTAATAAATGTTCTATAAGCTTTTTTAACTCCATTATTCTGAGGTTACAGAGGCCCACAATGAAAACATCAGCCTGTCAGAGAGGCTGAATGGAAATATAACACCGAATATTCTATTATTATTATTATCAGTAGTATTACTATAATAATATTTAAATTCTGACACATTTATCCATACTGCAGAGTATTAAAGTGGGACATTCGTATGTATCGGAGTGGGTTTTTAATGACAGTTAATTACAGTGCATTGCTGTTGTGTCACAGGGTTTATATTCTGCAGTAATAATATGTAATAATGTCATAAATGCCGTAAAAATCCAGCTCGCGCTGTTGAAACAGGCCCGCGCGCACATTGACGCGCAACAAGCGCACAGAAAATGACCATGTTACACATTTTATATACATGTACCTTTTTAAATACTCTGTTTTTTTGTTTTTTGTTTTTTTAAAGTCGACCGACATCTGACTGATTTCGGACCGAACGGACTCGCCTTAGTTTTAGATTGTGATGACAGAGTGCAACAAAATATTAAAACAATAGACGTGGATTTTTATTTGTGAGGATTTATTTGTGAAAGCTGCTGGTCTTTAAGTCCCGGGACCAAAATAAAATTGTCTTCTACATTTAGGTTCATTCGTCTTCTCTTCTCCTGTGTGGAATGAGTTGTGAGATCAGCTGCTGTGTTGATTTAGTGCAGAAAAAAACACACACACGTTACTTTTGCCACATTTTTGGTGTAACATTGATTCTAAAATCACGAAACTGTAAATGAGCAGATGCATTGATCAGTTTCACCGTCTGTTCTGAGGCTTCTTTCCATTTCTAAAGGGAAATAAGTAATAAAGTCTAAACCTCTAAAAATCTGTTGCTTTATGGTGAAAATAAGATAAGAAAGAAGTGAAATATAATATAATGCTTGGTTGTGTTACAGATTGTACCACTATAAGACTGAGAGGCTCTCGGTCCGGTCTAAAATGCAGAGAAGACGAGGCAGAGGCCCTCTGAGGGTATAGCCCATGTAAACACGGCCTTATGCATTGTGTAAATTAGGTGGATTAGCCTCCCGCTTTTGTTGGACATGGTGTGTACACACACGGACACTGATTCAGATCTCCTAAAGCCATTCTGCCCCTCACAACTTTAAGGAAGTCTTTACATTCCCCTAAAAACCTTGAGCCGGGGATGATCTAAAGGGGCAGTGCTTTTTTTTCTTCTTTTTTTTTCTTGATCCACTCATGTCTGTGTCTGTGTGAGTCCAGGTCTTAAACAACAACAACAACAACAACAACAACAACAACAGAAACAGTAGAGTTCAGTGTTCAGAGTCCACAGAGACGCAAACCTTTTATTACCAAAATCCAAAATAGGCAGCAGGATGATTGATTGACTGACTGATTGGGGTGTTGTGAAAATGATCAGCACGCTCACTCACTCACTTACACTCACTCACTCACTCACTCACTCTCTCGCTCGTGCACACTCTCAGCCCACCCGCCGCGTGTGCGCGCGAGTGCACGCCTGCTGCATTTCAAGGTGTAAAAATAAACGTTTGCTCATATTTCTGTATTTGCACCAATTAAGCCAAATAAATCTCGCGGCTGTGGCTAATTAAAACCCATTTCATCCTAATATCAGAGGATGAGAGGACGTGGCTCGCGGCCACTTGTCTTTCATCCCTGACAGGTGATTTTATTTTAATTTAGTGCCTTTAATTTCGCATAAATCTGCGCGTGAGGACGCACACGTGGATCCGTGTTTATTTTCATCAGCTTGTTACTCACTTAAAAAAACTTTCTCTCTTCGCTTTTTTTGCAGAGAAGATTAAAAAAAACATAGTTTTGTTTTATTTTTTAATCGGACACTTTTTTTAATATTAGTGTCCTTTATCTTAACATTAACATCATTATTTTATTGAGTATTGTGTGAAGCTGCTTTTGTGGATTTGCGGCGCCATGAAAAAAGGCCCGCAGGCCCCACGATGATGTTTTCATCACTTTTCATTCACCTGTGGCTTCTGTTCATTTCTCACCCGTAAACTTTATTATTTAATGCAGTGTTTTTTGTTGTAGTTGTTTTTTTTGAAAGAAAACAAATACTTTTTTCCTTTTTTATTTTAGGTTATGTGGATATGTTTGCAAAGACTTATCGAAACTTATTAAAATATGTGATTGTGCATTGAAATAATCTGTAAAAAAATGGCTTTAGACGACGCGCGGGTTTGATAATTAAAAATAAATAAACACTTATTGCATTACTGTGCTGTTTTTTTTGTTTGTCAGCTGATAAACAATTGTATGCAAATTGTTTTATTTCACATTCCTGATATAGAGAGAAAACACCGTCTCCAAATGGACATTTTGTAAAACCAAGTATTCAAAAACAAAAAGTTGGTGTGGAGTGGGAGGAGGAAGAGGAAGAGGAGGAGGGGGGTTATATGGGCCAAATAATGTTGACTTAAAAACACAGATTATTATTATTTAATTTTTTTTTTTTTTTTAAATCAGACTTTACATCTCCAGGAGCTCGCGGTGACTGACTTTGATTTTGCTAAATATGAAATGATGCATGCGCCTGTGTGTTTGTTTGTGAGTAAACAGATTAGACACAGGGAAAAAAGACTTGAAACATGTAACTTATTCTCAGAGCACAACATGCCATTCTTTCTTTCTTTCTTTCTTTCTTACCACTTTATTGGTAAAAGTTAAATATAAAAGCATTTCTGAGTCATGCAAGCTTATTTAATTAAATGTGGACAAACAACTTCTTTCTTTCTTTTCTTTTTTTTGCAAAAGGAAAACAAAAATGTGATGTGCTGATATGCAGCCTCATCCAGTCAAAACAATCAAAGGACATTGTAATATCCCAGCAACTATTTCATAATCCAACGCCTTATTTCTAAAAAAAAAAAAAAAAAAAAGAACACCCAACAAAACCAACAAGATTTTTTCTTTGTTTCCAAATGCAGAAAATAATCTGCCTCTCATTCTTAAAGTGCATCTTTGCACGTCCGTCACTCTGTGACGAGGAACAGATGACCATCGTTGTGGGGATCGACATGATAGACATGATCTCTGCCTCCCATCCAAGAGACGGGCAGACGGATGACAGATGTCATGTAGGAATGAGCTATTTACAGATTTAACCATTTTTAACAACAGACACACAAGTGGAAGCTTTTGCTGAAAGTGGGAGATGTTTCATATTCAATAGACGACAGAGGCATGGAGGGGGGGGGGGGGGGGTCATTTTGTCTTAAACACAGACACAGTACACTGATAAATATGTTTATGTGTGAGATTCTGCATTTTGTCAATAAGTGGGCGGAGAGGATAGCCCTGTGTCTGTTTTACATTTTAATGGACACTTTATTTAAAGAGAGGGCTGTTTAATTCATTACAGTGGTGAATGGTTATTTTTACATGTCTAATTTTACAGTAGACACAATGTGGACGGAGTTAATTGTGCCTAATTGTGTGTGTCCTGGAATGTGTGTGCCCATCATAGTTGCCTTTTTGTCTGTGCCTCCATGTGTCCATGTGCCAATGTGAGTGTGTGCCCATATGTGGGTGTATGAGTCTTCCACTGTTATTGTGTGTGCCTGTGTGTGTGTGTACTTGTGTGTGTTGTACGCAGCCTATTAGTGAAGTTTAACCCCTGTGTTCAGGGAGTCACATCCCCTCCACACACTAGGCGCCATTCTTACTGCAGCACGTTAACATTTTACTCTCTTCCCTCCCCACCCACCCACCCCCTTCACATTTGTCCTAAGAGGGCAATTAAGGAAACAAACGTTTTCCCCAAGATAAGCTGGCTGCCAGCTTTGCATGCTAATGCAATGCCAAGTGGTTACAAATAGTGAGTGCTCTAATTACAGGCATTGTTTTCAATCAGAAATTGCTCAATTTCCCAGGATGAGGTCTCCATGGCTGGAGAAAAAAAACATAACCTGACAGAGGGGAGATACAATCATCCCTATGTGAAGTGTGGCTGATTTTGTCTGCCTATGTGTGTATTCATTATGTGCATGCATGTTGGTACAAATAAGCTCATCTGCTTGTGTGTGTGTGTGCGTGCGTGCGCGTGGACCCCTGACACAACCTTCTCCATTACTGCTGCCCTTGACAAGTCAAGAAATGGATTCTGTCAGCCTCGACAGCATTTAGCGCCACAATTATCCCCTTTCACAGCCTCGCTGCATTAATGTAAACCACACCAGGCAGCATTTGTCACTTAGTGATGAGCACGATGTGGCGCACCAATCTCTGGGTGAGCAATTTGATGCAATTGTGTTGTTGTTGTGTGATCAACGGTGCAAATCAGGGCCTGCTCATTTATTAAAGCCCTTTCTGTTAGGGGAAAATTAGAAGGAACACTCTTGTTCATTTGGCAGCAGATAGTAATATTCCTAAAAACAACAATAACACACAACGTGGTTCACGTCAAACAAAAAAAAAACGAGGTGTAGTTGAGTGAGTTCGGCCTCCAGGATGCATCACTCCGTCGGGGGGGGGGGGGGGGGCAAGTATTCGGAGGGATGTGGTCACCGGAGTACGGGGTTAGCGCAAACCAAAGTACTCACTCTCTGGGTGTGAGAATGAGTCACTCCGATATAAGATGCGCACATAGGACCCGATATGGTGGCCTTAGTTGACCTTTAGCTCTGCTGATAGCTAATGGAGGGCTGGCCCTTGATCAGTGCACTGAGAGACAGGGCTCCTCACCACTGCCCTTTCACTGGGTCAGGAAGGGAGGGATGCTGCCAGAAGTCACGCCGCGGAGCCATCGACCCCTCCACTTTCCCAGCCTGTGGGTGACAGCTGCAGTGCCAGTCAGCCTGGGAACACCACGCTGCCCTGCCATGTAGGAAGGACAGCCAGCTACTCTGCGGTATCTCTGGTGGTGGCAGGAGGGAAAGTCAATGATCATCTGCTGGTGAATGTCAGAGCCGCGTAAACAACCGACGGCGTGCACCAGTGTGCAATACCTGCATGGTCATGTGGAGAAGTGCTGAAAAGTTTTTCAATTTTACTGCTCAAAACTTCTTTCATTATGGGTTTTCACATTGTTGTCCTCAGGCCTGAGTCAAACGTTGCATTCTTCCATTACATTACATTTCTGCATGAACATCCATGAAGAGTTCACACCTCATTCTAGACATAAATACTCAATCAGTCATTCCATTCCAGTGTTTTTAGTATTCCAGTATTCCTTAGTTAGTAAATTTCACAGTGTCAACGTTCAATGACTCTTTCAGAGTTATTACAACAGCACACTGCGTAGAATGTCCCCCATAGGAAAGAGTCAATTTAACACCAATTCTGATAAGGACCAAATACACTCACACACAGTGGTAATTTAACTCTTTAAGAGTTGATTTAACGTGGCAAATTTTACTGTGTACGCCACCGACTGGATGCTCGATGCATACACTCTCAAGTCTCAGCAGACATCACGCCACACCGACCCCGGTGGACCTCCGTCGACACAGAAAGTGTGACCTGGGCTAATACTAACGTTGAACGTACATACAGAAAGCTGTCATTCATCAAATGCATGTCTCATCGGCTTCGTTTTCAAAAATGTAAATGCTTGAATTTAAATTGAAAAGAGTTTTAATCAGGCGTTTGCATCTTAAATCGTCTTGGCATCCTTTTGTGCACTTGAGATGTCGCCATGGGGAATAAACATCACATGCGGCACCATGTACAGTACCCAAGACGTGCCTGATGTTGTGTTTGGCGGTGGACTTTGTAACCCAGATGGTGCACCACTGTATTCCTTTTATCAGAGGAACCTTTTAAAAAAAAAAAGAAAAACAAAAAAAGGCAATATGCCGTGCTTGCATACAAATGTAAAACAATATTTACTGTGTGTTTTAATTGCGCGCACACTTCAATTCAAACATGTAAGGATAGTCACAACAGTAACAGATGAAATATTCATTCCATATGCGGAGAGAGGAGAAAACATCCAAGAGGTTTAGCACAGATTGTTCTTTTTATTATCATTAACAGTAATGTGATTCGGAAGCCCCCTGTGACCTCCTCACAGCAGCACCTCATCTCAGAAGTCATTCATTAGAACAAACAGAAGGCAGGAGAAAGACACTGAGGAAGCAACATGGGGAGAGAGAGCACTGTGTAAAATAAATTAGATTGTTCTTATTAGATGAACCACTTTGTGAAAAGCAAAGGAAAGCAAGCTGCAGAGATTTAACGCATATCAACAGTGCGGTATTTGGAGATGGAGATGTCGTGGGGAGCCCGCGATCCAGTTGCTTGGTCTTGCGTTACGTGTGTAATCACAGTTCTATTTGCTATCCACTTTTGGACTCTAAGATCCATGTAGGACATCTCAAAATATGGGTCTGAGCCCGAGCATGTTGAGAAATGAGATTGAGCCGCGGTGTTTGTGTTCAAGAGCCTGACCTGATGTGAGCTGTGGTGAAACTAATCAAAAAAAGAGCTTCTTATGTCTTGTTCCTCTGATATAAATGGATTGTACGGTGTTTCCCTCATTATTTGTTCCAGTCTTTACTGAATAAGACTGTTTTTTTTTTCCCCTTTCTCCTTTCTATGACGCTTGAGTGTCTGTAAAGGCCACCTCTCTTAATTAGGCCTCGCCTGGTTCCCTTCCTATAAGAGCTGACACACAGCATCTCTTCATATCTGACCCCCCCCCCCCCGCTGCTTCATAGCTTAGCGGGCCTGTAAAGGTCAGAAATGACCCACCTCTTTACATGCTCGCGTGTGAATGTGTACATACTGAATTCGAGGATAAAATAGCAGGAAAGCACTACAGAGTGGTCAGAGGCCCTGTTGTGGTGGGGAGGGGGGGAAGAGGGGGGGGTGAAGGGAGCCATGTGGATCCTTGGAGTGGTGTGACAGACTCCCCAGCCTCCTGGTAGGATTTGTTGGAATGTGAGAGAGGAGGATTTTAGCACCAGGCGAGCCACGCCAGAGTGCTGCAGACTTCATGCCATCTGTCTCAGCCTCCATCCTCTCTCTGCCAAACTCCTCAGACCTTTATTTCCTCTCCCTCTATCTCCTTCTCATCCCTTTTCACAAGAGTAGCGGACATACTGCGATCTGCTAATGTATTGGATGGGGGGGGAGAAAAATGGCTGGGCTCAATAGACGGATTCAAAAAAAAATCTCCTTTGATTAATATGTATTCTTGGAGCTAATTGTCCGACAGCTCTCGTGGAGATAGATTGTGTGTTCGGTAGCCCTGCCATTTGTTACTTGACCAACAGGGAGATGGAGAGAGAGAGAGAGAGAGAGAGAGAGAGAGAGAGAGAGAGAGAGAGAGAGAGAGAGAGAGAGAGAGAGAGATAGCATCAGATCTGATGATCAGATAATAATGAAATATGTTTCAAGCTGCAGCCAAAGAAGAACACTAAATTTAAGGGTTTATTATAAACAAACTATTACCATACATAACTTTTGCACTATTGCAATATTCTGATATGAGTAACATCAGATTAAAATATACAATATGAGTGAAAGATATATATATATATATATATGTGTGTGTATAAAGTGTTAGGACTGAATGAATTAATGTATTTTATGAAGGACCTTTTGAATTCTGATAATGAATGAACTGTAAACAGGTCACTGATCCCTTACCAGTGCATGGAAATTAGGAAATTGGAAAAAAAAAGCAAATGGCAAAGCTTTCTTAGGCCACAATCAAATCAAAAGCAGTTTTCTTTCCACATCAAATGGGTGAGTGATTGGTACGTTTGGTTGGGACTGATCTCTCCCTCTCACCGCATGTGGCTGACAGGGAATGAGGCTGAAGCAGATCACAGGGAGGAGCTGTACACTCTCCATGTCCTTAACCTGTTGGTAGAAGGGCAACGGTGTGTGGGGGGAATGGAATGGAAAAGAAATGCAGCCGTCGTCCAAAATGGAGCACCAGGTGGCAGGTGGTGGGGCAGACGGGGCCTTTGAAGCTGACCCGCGGTCTCTGTGCTGGGATGGACTCAGCGATCGACCCAGCAGCCAGAAATGGCAGGGAGGGGAGCAAGGTGCCTCCAGAGGGACTGCAGACCATGGACCATGCACAGGAGGAAAGCAAAGTCAGCTGGGGGCTCAGTCATGTAAGTGTTCACACGACCAGAGTCAACTGGCTGAATCCTAACAAGCAGGCGACAACAAAGTCACCATGATACGAATCATCTGAAAAGTCAAATCTGGTTATAATTAACCCCAAAGAAATGGTGTGTGTGCAAACAATATACTCCTCTAATACTACTACTGCTAATATGTCACATTAGAGACATGCAGGTCAATAAGGAAATGTAACTTCAAAGAACACAATTAAAAAAAAACACAAAATAATAATTTAGATCTTACATTTTCTGCAGAATACGAGCACAGATTGCTGAACGATGTGATAAACTGTGAGATGTAGACTGAAAACAAACAACTAAAACTCTGCGGCTACATATGGGAGAGGAACACCAACAGACGCACAAAAAGGGAGGATATTTAAATCATCGATGTTTGTGAAAATGAATGCAAAGTCAGTCAGCTCAGGAGATTTGAGCAGATCCTGTGCAGCCACAGTGTGCTTTTACCTTTAATTCAAACTATGAATGAGGCACGGGGGGATATTTAAAAAACAGTGCTACAAATCATTTGTATTTTAGGCGATGCTCCGCAGGCGGTGCACACTCGTCCCCCTGTATGTCTAAGCAACACACAGCCAAACACATGCATGTGCGTGCGCACACGTACAGGCACAAACAGAAACTGCCCCCCCCCCCCCCAGCACCCCTTTTTTTCGGCTACCCTCCCTGAGCACTGTAATGAAAACTGGGTACTCTGAGAGGATGGTTGGAGGAAATGAAGACGCGTCTGATTTCCACGTCGGCCAATGGCGATGCAGTGCTCTGTACTCTCTGCCCTCTCATAGGTCTTTTTCACTCTCTTCATCTCAAGGCCCATATCATTCCCACTAATCCTGCTCCCAAACACAAACAGGCCAATCCCAAGACAAGGCTGAGGGACTGGGGAGGGATGAAGGAGCTAGGGCATGGGGGGCGGGCGGGGGGGAGAAATGAGGGATGTAGTTCAGGAGGAGAGAAAGGAGCACCAGAAACTGATGTTGGTATAAGAAGGAGCCAGTGTATTACTATTAATAAAGCATTAAAAAAAAGTGAGCACATCAAAGCACACAGGGGCTATGCTATCATACATGAAAGTATCACACTATGGCTTAATGTTTCCTAAGGCATGTTATGGTGACGCTGCTTTGATTTGAAATGCATTGTGTGGAAAATGGATTAACGGGAGCGGGGAGGAAGAAGCATGGCGTGGGTGCAGACCATAATTTAAAACCTGACCTCATAAGGCTCTGCAGAGTCTCCACGAGTGTGGAAATGTAGGACTCTGACAGAGACGTCACTCACAGGCAAATAAACAACACATGAACACACACACACACACACACACACGTATAGTATACACGAGGACGGGCAATCGCTCTCTCAACAAAATCCAGCGTCTATCTTCTCACATTTTCATCATTAAAATAACTGGCACACGTTTTTTTTTTCCTTCTTTTTTTATTCTTTCCTTTCAGAACAAAGGGTGTCTCACCTGATTATATTGTGGCCCTCTGCGATTGAAGCCTGCAGGAAGTGAGACTTTGTCATCATGCCCCCATGGCCAGGTAATTATCCTAATCTACCTTCCTCCTGTGCTCCAGCTCCTGCACCACACTGGCTCAGACCACCTCCGTGGCTTCATTATCAGTGCCGGGACTCGCTAATGGCTTGACGGCCTCACTGTGCAGAGAAACCTGGGGTAAAGGCAAAGAAGAAGCAGCAAGAGGAGGGAGAAGAGGGAAGAGGAGAGACAGAATTAGACACTGAAGAGCAAGAGGCTGCCCTGAAGGTTAACGTCGAAATCATGAAGGACAATACCCTCAAGTTGGACAGATTTGCTCCTTAAATTTCACCGTTTACTGAGGGTTACAGGGTGTCAAAGAGGAATTAAAGAGATCAGCCAAAGCGTTCTCTGACCACGGCGTTAAGAGTTTCAGGTGTTCACGTGCCCGTGCACACGTCTCGTGTTCGCAACAGCTATAACCTCACAACATACAGACGGACTGGGGGTGGCAACTCAGTTTCACTCCTGAAGAATGACACCCTGACAGTTGGAAGAAGGAAAAAAAAAAAAAAATGTTGGGGTCCCTGAACAGATTTCTCAGCTACCAAAATAAAACGTGTCGAACGAGACAAAGACAGACATTTTGCATTCTACGTTTGAACCCCAATGAGAGCACTGACAAATGCCACCCCACCCCCACTCCGTCTGTGCCATGATTGTTTGTGCTCACCAGAAATGTCATATAGTTAAGAGGTGATATTTCTATATGGCACAAACAGACACTGGTGTCTTCCAAGTGTACATAGCATATAGGCTGACACAGATTGAGATGGAGCAACATGTCTCCGCATCACTCTAAATAGCCAGAAGCAGCTTTATGCATTCTTTATATGCCCGCAGACGCCAAATGCAAAGCGCTCGGGAAAAGCCGAGGAACTGAAACACAATAGCCTACAGGTGATAAAACAAACTTGGAGATTAAAAAATAAATGCCTACTGCAGATCTCAGCGATGTGTAAAAAAAAAAAAAATAGATATAGTATTCCTGTGATTGTGTGGGTGGAGCAGCAGCCTACATTCCACCAAACTCTGACAAACTGCACGGATAAACAGCAACGCTAAATCCCCCCAAGATATGGTGTTAACATATTCGGTTTGGTAACAAACATCCAACACATCATATGTTAAAAGCATATTTTGCGAAATGCTGGTTTATGTCAGTTTCAGTAAATGTACAGATGCATTTTTTTTTTCTCTCTGCCTCTGACAGATGGAGGGGAAACTCTTTGCAGATTTATGTCGTGTCATATTCCCATCTCGAATGCAACGCGGTTGACGGTGTTTGAAGGCTTTACATTTAATGACAAACAATTTTAGAGGTTAAACGCGGGGGGGGGGGGCGCAATCTTGCACTTCAAAGATCTGCACTCACTTTATGTGGAATTGTGAAAAGTTTAAGGAGGTTGGTGCCAGTCAACGGAGCAGAATTCTTAATTGAACACAAACATATTCAACTGTGCTCTTTTGCAGTCGGGAGTCATGAGCAAGACGACTCCATTCACAAGTCATCCGTAGCTTGGGTTCATTTGCTAAAGGAAATGATTCGATTTTTAAAAGAAAATCTACCAAGAAGACACTGATCTTGATTGGAGCCAAAGACAGAAGTTATAGCCATGTCCTCTGAATGTCTTTAGATACATTTGGAAAGTTTGCGATATCCAAACTCTGGTATTCCTGCCTTTATCCGTAAAACAACACCATTTGGTCCAAGACTGTAGATGATCCAGTGTGAAAGGAAAACAATTCAAATAATCTTTGTGTAATCACACATTGCAAATGAATTACATGACATTCATCTTCAATGTATTAGGGTAAAGGCAGGGGTGCCAAATCCCACAAGGCTTAAGAATAGACAATCAAAATGAACCCTTTCTTCAAAATCCTTGAAATTAAAAGTTTTTATAGTTTCATATTCCAGATATTCCTCATAAAACATGTTTGTGACATGAGGCCATTTGCATTTTTATTTTATTTTTTCATTATTTTTAAGAAATTGCAGTTATCGTATCACTAAAAAAAAAGTCAAAAACGACCCCAAGCATTTCCTATGGAATCTCCTCGGAACCTTTGATTCTTATCAACTCTGACTGTCAGTATAAAGGCTTACCCTAAGTATAAATCACTCAATTTGGTTGACAATGAAAATATAATGAAAAGCATCATTGTTAACCACAATTAAAGACATTTCTTAAGTTTATTGCAAAAATGCATTGATTCTAATCATGGGAGAGTGTAGGTATTGGTAGGTCATGCATCCAGTGGTTCAGGAAGAATACATCACTGGGTTTTACTGTGTACAGTGTCCATATGTCATTGTACCGTCCTCAGATTCTTGATCTGGTGTTGTTTTGCAGCGCTGCCGATGTCAAAGGTGTTTGCGTTTCTTTTTACTGTCTATATGTGTGTGAAATTGGAGGCTATAAATGGAATTGCTCTTGTGGGATGAATAAAGTTGTCCATTTGTTTGTTGTTTGTCACATACAGCAGTGTCAGAATTAGTTCATTCATTCATTCATGTAGTTCTATAGGACTTCTTTTTTTTTTACAGTGCACTATAACATTAAAAAGTATTCTCTCCCCAGAAATCTAAGTGATATAACAGCCTGCATTTAAAGGGGAGAAGAAAAAAAAAAAAGGATTGAGCCGTAAACTTCTGCTGTAGAAAATCTCAGTGCTGAAATGATTCCAGTATGAAGTACATCTGAGGACACCTATATTTAGTAAGCATGTAAAGGGATGAATTAAGGTGACAGAAAAATGTGCTCAGAGCACAGGGGGATATTAATACATCCTCCAACCCGGCATTGTTGTGAGCGTCAGGAGGCGCACGCCGTTATCAGAAGGACAGAACTCTTTGTGGGGTTGGGTGCAGACAAGCATGAAGACATGCTTTCTTTTTTTTTGTCAGGGGGGGGTAATGTGATGCTATAACCGTCTTTTTGAGCAGCATTCTGAATCAGAGGCGTGCTATAAATAAATATGGCAAAATGGGTTCTTTTCTCTCTTTTTTTTTTTATCCCAGAAGAACCCTTTCAGTCAGAGCAAAGTTCTTCAAGGTGAGAGGTAAAAGCAAACCTTTCTTTCCGGCCTTTCCAGGTCACGAGACTGCTTGGAAGATAAAGGTCTACTTATCTGAGCACTTCAGAGTCTCTGTAGAAGATCACAACCTTTTGTTTATCATCCTGTGTCATGCTGATAACGGCGCTCCGTTCTGCTGTAGGTCTTGTGCTGAGCAATGTGACTCTACACTGTTAAATATTGTGAGGTAATGAATGTAAGACGGTGTAGAGTGTATGCAGAGGAGGATACAGGCAGCTGAAGGCAGAAGTGGGGCAGCTTTATTCACAGTTCCTTACATGTAACAAACCCAAAACCTTAGTCGCTCCCATAAAAGGATCCTGAAGGAATGTAAAAGCTCGCTTTTCTGCAGCTTTGCTGTGACGAACCAAAATAGGATCCAGCTCGGACGAGTTTTCCTCACAAACAGGGTTGTTTTTTTTGGGTTTTTTTCCCCTCTCTGCTCTCTTAAAAGAGCTCAAAATACACAATCACAGAATACAGCAAACAAAACTCCACCGTGTTAAGAGTTTGGTGGTACTTGTGATTAATTGCAGTGCGTCTGTTTACGCTATTCTGTGAAAAAAAGTTTCAATGTAGAGAAACAAAGTGGATTTGAGGGAGGTGTGGAATAGTATGTTCATTATTAAATGACAGTAGAGTACATGACAGTAGAATAGAACTCTATTCTATGATCACTCTATCTGATTATCCATCAAAACCAGGACAAACTGGTTCAGAGACTGTTTCCCTCTGCATCATGTGCACCATTTACTTCATATTTTTTGCACTGTTATATGTACATCTAAGTGTCTTTTTTGGGGTTTTGTATTTTATGATTTGCGCTAACGTTTGCCACAATTTATCATTCACCTTTGCAGAGTCTTCTGTGATTCCACTGTACCTGTACAAAGACAATAAAGGCTTTCTATATGGTTTGAATGAACTATTTACTTTGGTAACCAAGTTTTGCATGCACTTAATTTTTAATGAAAAATAAATATTCCCCTGCATAAAATACTCTTTCCGTCGTCACCAGACGTCTCGTGTGCTTGTTCCGCCACGCTCCAGAGGAAACCACTGATTCATAGTTATTATACATAAGACGTTGAATATAAAACATAACGATCTGATAAACTGATGCCCGGTTTATACCCAGCAGTATGTACAGTTAAGAGGCCGACTTCAGCTCCACTTCAGTGAACTGCAACATTAAAATGCATTTGACAATTTTATGCATCAACGTTAACGGCCCATTAACATGAAATATAATCATGAACATTTAGTGGAACAATTTTTTTTTTTTTTTTGCATAATGAGTATATTTTATTGTTATGTAATAAAAGCTTTTAATGCAGAACTTGAATTGTGGCGTTCCTGTCCTGACGGATGCGAGTTGGGTTTTTTTCACCACTGTGAGGCTCACGTCGTACAGAAACACTTGCTTTAAGCTGCTCTCACTGGATCACATTGAGTTGTTAAAGACAAGAACTCGGTCTGCTGCTATACGTCTGAGCATGTTTCACGTGAAGACTGAGTGCAAAGATGCAAATGAATGGATAAAATTGATGAATTCAATCTGGGGAGTAACAACTACTGCGCTTTCCTATCTGTGCAATGTATTTCTTGACAATATTTCTCAGATGCTGAGCAGGCGGCGCAGAACCAGGTGAGATCACACATGTCACAGAACCAGCTGAGGCTTCATTTTGTTCCAATACAGTTGTTTCAATCACGCTGATTCAACACAGATGAGATTTGACGCTTGACAGTGTGAACGCAAGTTTAACCCTGAGTGCAAGTATAGCGATAATTGTGCAGAAGTCACCACATAGACTTCATAAAAACCAGCCGAGGGAACTTTGAAACCAAAGTTCACAAATTCAATCCGATGCTTACACATTTTAAGTACTTGTGTGTTTATGTAGTTGGTGAAAAAGATTGGATGCACATTCTTATACCCTCTGTATGTTTCATAAACATAATAATGGGGGGGGGGGGCAGCCAAAATGTTCTAAAGGTTAAAAAAACCCAAAAAACAGTATAAAGCCAACTCTGATCCTCATCCTCGGCTTGTGCAAGGTGTGCTTTACAGAGGAGTCTGTTAGCCGAACAATGGGAGAGCCTTAAAACATGTCAATAGAGCAGTATTAGTCAACAGCCTGAGTCAATACACCCCACTGGGCTGCATGTCTCCCTACAAACACAAGCAATTGCTTTAGAAGGCCTTGGCACTAGATAGAAACATCAATTACAAAATTACACCAAAACAGTGTGTAACACTCCAATTTGTTTAATCTCGGCTGTCTGAGCCGTTTTGGCTGAAAGCAGATGAAAGCAGTGGAGTGAAATAAAAATTCTATAGCTCTTAGAAACACTGTCCCGCGTATCCTCGGCCATGTTTATGCAGACTTAAACACTAGAAGAGAGGAGTTATAAATGTTTGTTTTTTTTTGTGCCGTTGAATAGAAGCACTCTGTGGCAGCGCGATGACTTTAAAATGTTTTCATTTGAGCTCCGACGTGTGCCCAGTTTTCTTGTGGGCACTGTGACTTTTATGGTATAAATAGTGCTTTCAATTTGTTTTCAAAGGTCGTCCAGTTGAAATGCCTCCAAAAGCCAGGGGTGTGGACGCTTTATGTGTTTATTAAGACCTTTATTTCTATGTCCTGGGACTCCGGTGGATAGATTCTCTAGGAAAAGATGACTCTGAAACAATAGAAATGCAGAATTACAGACATTTTTGCTTTACACACACATTCACAGAAGAGCCACAAATGACATGCTTCCGTGCCCCAAAACAAACACATCCAATTTCAGCCAAACTTAGACTGACTGGACTTCCTTTGCTGTGGCTGATTATCCACGAGGGGTGTTGGTTGCTGGGCACAGATGAAGATTTGGCTGTTTCGGGGGAACATTTTTGGAGGGGGACGGGGGGCCGGAGTAAATGAAAGACAAATGCGAGTAGTGCCCACTCAGCTATTTTCCCAGTCAAGATCAAAGGCGCGCCGGACTGGCCGCTCCACAGGAAACTTGAGATGGGTCCTGCCTTTGTTTGCCGTTGCTAGGAGACCTGCAAAAGCCTGAAAGTGTTTGCAGTGGGGTACAACATCAAAACCATTTCCAATATAAATTTTTAAGACAGCCATGTATTTGTGTCCCGGGCTTTCAATTGAAGCTCCTGAACGCACATAAAACACGACAAATAACGACCCACTCCTCTGCCAGTCATGGAATAATTTACTTGATGTTTGTTTTAAAAAAGTAAAGTAGACACGGACAATTGAACATGTGCAGGCTTCGAAAGGGCAAAGTGTTAGACGTGTGTGTGCACCGAGCGTAAGAATGCTTCGAGGGCCCGGAGAGTACGTCAGCGTCACCATGCTGATGCACTAAATTCACCAAAAAAAACGAGGAATGGGAAAAAAAAACAAAACAAAAAAAAAAAAACCTAACACACTCTCCTGCCAAGTGCAGGAGCACACAGCGTGTAGACATTCACACACAGTGTACAAACACACAACTTACTGTAAATTTAGTTTGGGTATATTCATAGACTTAGGTTTGGCTTCCCAATGAAGCTAATTACATTGCTGTTATCTATTAATGGGCCCCATGATAGTAAGGGTGGCTAGACATGTGTCACAGTGAGCTCATTACATATCATTAGTTCAACACTCCAATAATGTCTACACCTGCTGAGCAGAAGATAATGACTTGGCCCCTGATATTTGCAGGACTGTTGTTTATGAGGCAAAAGCACCACCAGGAGGATCGGTCCATAGGCAGGAGAGCTGCACACAAACCCATAAAGCTATACAATAACTCAAGGTACGAGCGCTTTGTGTGTGTTACGCTGCACAGTGAAGGCGAGCGGCTTTTGTCTGTTTTTTTTTTTTCTTCTTTAAAAAAAGAATGTCATCATTTTGTGAATCCAGACGCCGACCGTGAAAAAAACACAAAAAAACACGAGTCAGACTGTAATTCTCTGTGTTTACCGTTCTAACGTTTCTAAATCTTGTTCTCTCCCTGTTCACCCGATCAGAGGAGTGGCCCTGACTCCAGCGATGTTACATAACCACTTATGAATAACCTGACCTCAATTGATTTCTCCTCAATTCAAAGGGAAGCTCTTGCAAAAAATAAAAAATAAAGTGTTGAAATCTTGTGCCCAGCTCAGTTAAAACCACACACACACACACACACACACACACATACACGCCTGTAGGTTGGTTCCATCAACAAATTCATATAGGAAATCTGTGTTGTGTCTTGTAGGAAAACGCCACCAAAAAGTGACCTTTGTGTCTGGAACGATAAAGATTAGATTTGTGCTGTGTCTGCCTCGTGTTTTCACTACGTGAGCCAACTGGCACAGCGCTGGCATCCTCTCCCCGGCTCCCAGTCTGCCGTGATGACAATGGCAACCAGCAACAGCATGGCGTGTAAAAGAAATGACAAATATACGAGCGGAATACGAGGCCGTCGCTCATAATACCAACACAAATGATCAACCGCTTCTTTTAAGACAAATGTCGTCCTAACCGTTTTTTCGAAATGAGGACATCGGCCTCCTTCGGCGTCTTTAAAAGAAGCTTCGTCTTGCTCGAAAGACCCAATGAGGTTCTTTGAGGACACGACAAGTTTGTATCCCCCGATGGGAAGAATTTCTTCCAACCATCGAGAGACTATAAATTGCCTGAATTTAAGTGTGCCACAGGCTTATGTGCCGTGTCCTGGCTTAACCTGCTCCAGTCAGCTATAGCGAGCGCACGAGTGAGCCTTCAGCACAGAACGTGCAGGCAAACAGTGACGGGACAAAACAGATTCAACCACCAAAACGTTTGTTCCAAGAGAAGCCCAGGAACAGCCTTCACTGAGACACACACAGAGACAGAGAGAGTTGTCTTCTCCTGTCACCGCAACCCAGAGATCCACCATTGCGTGACATCACCGTGAGCACACCGCTGCCAAATCCTGCACCAGCAGCTTAAACGCTCTTGAATCGCTGTGTGCGAGAAGCTCCGACATTCATCGAACATGCGTGGAAGAGATTTAGGACTGCTGCAGTACAAGTGTCTACTTTTCAGGCTGAGAGTGACTTTGTTCTTTTGGCTGCCACCTGCCTCTCACTCATCCAAACACTTCAATGCAGTTATCAGCACAGGCTCAAAGTGTTTGCCAAATCTCCGGCTATATTAGAAATGCGGATTTGAAATATAACCAAGACGTTTCGTTTTCCAAGTCCGCACTATTTTAAATACCCAATCAAATGTTTTAAACCTAAATTGGGTTATTTTGTGCAAAGTGCACGGTCACAATTACTGAGATTTGTGTTGCTTACCCATCAAAACTGCGCATATACTCATAATGTATGATACAATAAGAGCTACTTCCTGGTTTGTCACATATTTTACGTTGTTCAAAGTCTGCCTTGGTTAACATGGAGCACAGCCTATGCTGCTTCTTATTTGCCGATCTTATATTTTTGTCTTTATCTCTCATCGTGCCTCCAAAAAAAACAAAAAACAACAAATAAACGGTTAGGAAATGCTGACTCAGCATCCCCAAATCAATAAGCAGTGGCTAAAACCTGGCATAGTTGGTGCAGTGTCCCTAGACTACCTAAATAAACCAAAACAAGATAAATAAAATAAGAGTGGAGCGGCCAAACAGAAAAAAAAAAAAAACCTTTGTTTGGCAAACAAAAGTGGAGGAACTGTGGCGAAACTATAAATGCACTGACATCTTCATATCGTTTACAATGAAAATCCATTTCTGGGATCCCCTGACAAACCTAAACAATCGTGAATGATGGGCTAGCACAGTAGCTAAGATACTGCCTGAAACAGTTCACCTCTGTTTTGGGGGATGACTGCTGCCTGAACTCTGTTCCCCCACTGAGACAATAAAACGGCTGGGTGACTATAGGACTAGCAGAAAGGCCGACAGTTTATAACTCAGTAGAGGGCGAAACTATACAGCCTGAGTGAAGATAAAGATTTAGTAACGCTAAGAGATTGGAATTCTCTCAGTCTGGGGTCAGACAGCCAAAATTACCTTTTCTTGTTCCCTGAGGGTAGACGAGGAGACCCCGGACTCTGGACTCCGTAACATACGGTCACGTCCCCTCAGCTTCAGACAAAGGAGTTGTCGCGGTGAATCAAAGACCTCATCATTCCGGCCAATAATTGCTTAGTTGGTTTGTAAATGACACTTTGCTATTTATAGTAAGAAGAAGCCAACTCTCAGTCTCCCGCATTCATCTCAAACAGCCTATTACCACCTAATAGAAGCACATATGTCGGAGAAAGGTTTCAATCTTATTTGTCATTAAACGACTGGTACAGAGAGTCATTTGATTTGCTGTACATACCATTAATCGAGTGCAAATGCAATCATTGTGAAGTTTAATCACTTCATATATAAATACAGGGAAAAATCTAAATAAAACTAAAATAATCCAGCTCTCCACTTGTGAGATGTAATAATAACACCATTAAGCTGCATTTGGAAACACGTTTTTTTACTTTTCTCATCATAGACGTTCAATAACAGCTCCAATAGCCATGCTCAAGATATTCTAAAATGAATTGAAAGTTGATTTGTTTACATTAAAGTAAAGGAAATGTGTTAAAACTAGAAAATGTCCTGCATTTGAGTGTAAAAATCTAATGTACACACATTTGTACCTGTTGACTTGTGCTGGACGCGGCACAAAACAGTGGAGCATTATTATGGCGAGTGACTGGTACATTATGATTTAGGGGTCGTCTTGATCTTTTCACTCCTTAAGAAAGAAGTGTTATCGGGGAGGATTTGCCGTGAGATTCCCCTTTCACTCTAACGGCATTAAAAAGCGTAAAAGACTGGGAGACAGAGGAGTGAGGCTGACGTCACGGTTGAAGAGTCACCCGCCGTGTGTTCGGCGTCTCCAAGTAAAGACTTATCTGCAAGGGAGTTTGGACGGACAATGTGGGTGGACAGGGCGTGAAACTACTATCATCATCAGTTCTGAATGAAAAAAAGAAAACATATCTTCCACAAAAAGGAAGGCTCATTCCAATTCAGCTGCGTTGTTAGGACAACGAGAACCATCCCTCAGATGATTAGTTCCACTTCAAAAGAATTTACTTTCCGCAGTGGAAACGTCCCCCTTTTGTGTCCTTACACAGGGTTTTCTCAGCCCTAAAGAAGAATCGTATGTTTAGTCAGCCTGTTTATTATTCCTTCTGTTCACACTACAATTGTATTAAATAAATAGAGTACTACGAACAAAGGCCTATTAGCCCATAAACATGTCGCGGTACACACAGAGAAGGCTAAATCGCGGTCTCTCCGCAAGAATTAAGATACTCTAGATGCAGAGTAAAGGCATAAACTGCATTGCCGGGGACGCGGCGCTCGACTGAAGAGAGTCTCGTGGCGGACATCGTGAAACACGCATGTTATGCAGCACATATTTCGTGGAACTGGGGGGGGGTTTTGTGTCTCAATTCTGGGAGACGCCGCCCCTCGCAAAACCACGCTCGTCACCGGTGATGCTGGGGAGCGGCGAAAATGTGACAGATTTTTTAAGGTGCGAGGGAATTCCAGAATGAACGGATTTTTGCTTGCTCAACTCTGGTGAAACGGTAACGGCGAAAAATTTGTGGCTTTTCTTTCAGCCTCATATAGTGCACATGCTAACGTCACACATTTGACTGGAAATGACAGCGTCTGCAAACAAATACACGCGCAAATGATTAATCCTCTTTGGCTGAAACAGCAGTTTGCTTGATTGTTACCTCTGAGACTGTAAAAGACACAATTTGAAAGGGAACGTGGCTCAGTGGAAGTTTCCGCTGTTTGTTTCAGAGTCAGAATCCCAAAAGGGGAGGAGAACAACACAGTGGGAACACCTTAAATGCAGATGGAGTGGAATTACTTAATTATTTCATGAATGAATCAATATTTTTTCTGCGTTGAAGTTGCATGTGTGCCATCCTGGTTCGTTTGAATGTGTGTGAGTTTTGAAACATATGAAAAAAAATATGTTTGTTCCACTTTTACCGTTGCAAAAAAAACCTCAGTCTTTGAGTTCACACTCGCGGTGAGCCTACTCTTCACTCTCTTACTTGCTCGTCCTCAAAAAAGATTCTGCGACTGTAAATTCCTGGTTGATTTGGAAAAATGTGTCAAACCACTTCAAGCGTTGGAGTGCTCCTGGTCATTACTGCGCAATGTTTGATGAGCGCACACAGTCCAGTATGAACATGGACTGGAATGGTGCCCGGTGTGGCTCGGGGAGCATCCTCCCCTTCATTGATTAGTGATGAGGCTCCTTGTAGTCTATATAGTATATTAATGCACTCAACAGAAGTAAGCCTTTTGGCACGGGACGCACTCGCAGCGGGCACCTTTAATGTTGACAACTGTCAAAGTGGCTGATTTCTGATGGATGAGTGAGGTCGGTGCAGCACCAGAGTGACACTAACGGTCATATCCATCAATGCTGTAGCACAACCCCGCCCTTCACACTGCTACAGCTACATCGTCATCCTCTGTAAGACATCAGTGCCTCGTGGTGACAATAGAAACAGAGAGATATGACATAAGTCAATAAGTAGGATGGGTAGTGGGAAACCATGAGCTAGGATGAAAAGGGAGAGTGAAAAAATGGTTTGACTCGCCATCGAAGCTCATCTCACGTCAACTAACACAATCTCACTCAGCAATCAGCCACAATAAAACAGGTAAGTGCTTTTAATGTGCTGGCTGATCGACTGCCAGGCCCTGTTGAGCTGTAATGTGCTGCACTGAGAGGAGTTTCCACAGTTTGTTCCACCAGGGTGAATTAAATGTTCAAGTTAAAATGCATTACAACAGCAGCACAAACTGCAGCCACCAATCTGACACTGGCAACCCTTTAAATCCTCCATCTGACCCTTGTATACAAAGTGTGTTTAATAAATGGTGTTTTTTCCATATCAGATAAACAGTATTCATTCATATTTATCACGTTAATATGTCTCCTGCTGCAGAAAAACACATTGTGAAAAATGTCTTCACAGATGTTAAAATAGAAATATTTCATATTACATTGTGTTTATTTAATTAATTACAGTTTATACACGATATACATGCAAAATAGGATGCCTTAAAAGCAATTGCCTAAATGAATTACAAAAGACAATGCTGGAAAAAAAGGAAAAGAAAGAAATTCAAGAAAGAAACAAAAAGTTTGATTAAAACGCTTTATAATTTTTTCACATTTTTCTAATGAATGAGGATGAACTGACTTAGGGAAAAAGGACTTAACTCAACTGCAACTAATTGCTCCTTTCATCTATCCAATTAAAAGCAGAATTTTAATCCGAGTAGTTTATTTCTTGTTTTGATAGCTCATCACATGCCACAGCCTTTTAATCAGCACAAAAAAATGTAAGTATTGCATATTAATTCAGACGTGCCGTTATTTACGCTGCTGATTTCCATCACTCTCTCCCTGCACAGGGCTCCTCGAGGGCCAAACCTAACCCCTCCCCACCCCCACATGACTGGGCCTAATTTACCGCCAACACACCAAAGGGAGGTGCGGCCAAAGCTAGCTGCTAACTGCTAACATTTTCAATCCATACCCGCTCAGGTGTGTATGTGTGAGAGGGTGCAAGGAGGTTGTTAAAATGGTGCCGAGGATCAATAAGATGTTGTTGTTAGTGAGAGACCTTTCATGGGAAACATCAGTGAGGTGGCATCACAAGTTGTCATGTGTGATGTTTGTGAAACGTATCTGGAATGTGTCTTCCTTCAGCCGCACGCACACACGCACACACACACACACACACACACACACACACACACACACACACACACACAGTCAGCAGCGACAGCTCAGCTCTCGTGCATTTCTGTGATGAAACAGCTCGGTTGCATGAGGTAATCGCACCCTTACCCAAATGAGATGGTAATGCCTTCACTCAGGGAATTCAGCAACACAGCAGCGGCAGCAGCAGCGGCAGCAGCACCTAGAAGGAGGCTGCGCACACCAAACGGCACTAATAATAGAGCCTCCGCTCTCTTAACTTGAGATCTATATTGTACGCTTCAAAAATGAGATCAACTATATGGGTCAGTGGGATTTCCGTGAGAGAGGAGGAAGAAAAAAAAACAACACAAATGGAACCAAAGGAAAATATGCACTGCTGACAACAGATCTAAGGAAGGCAGTGGCTAATAAGAAAATTATTTGGGCAGAGTTACAGCTCAGAACTTTAATTAACAGAGCTGTTTTAACTGATTGAAAGGGAATACATGTCCACACCCGTGTGCACGCGAGCCTAATTATTTTTCCCCGACTCCTTGATTGTCTAAATAGGCTTTATAAATAAAAGCACAAGTGGCTTGAAATGTTCAAAGGAAATTATTTTAGAAATGGAAATGATCAAACAAACAGTCTCTCATAACTTCTGTGATCTGTGTGCGCCGGATACATGGGGACTTCAGTCCTTCATGCTGATGATGAGGATGATGAGGATGATGAGGCCCATAGGTTTCGATTTTTTTATTTTTTACTTTGGAGGAGACACACGCACACACACACACCCCAATACTCCACCTCTAATATGTTTTCAGGGGTCAATAACAGACTTTCCACAAGTTGCTATATTGCGCCATACAAGATGTATGATATGATCTATGCAGAAGGTTAAGTATTTATGGGGTTATAATAAAAATGTTTCATATCATTATGACAGTGATCATGTGTCACTAACAATGGCCCACGCTGTGTTTACCGTGTCCTTTGTGTCTACTTTTCTTCACATGCTATGAAAAGTCAGTACTTACAGCACACTGGTGCAGGAGTGGAGTGTCCTTTTATTCTTCTCTCAGGTGTCTTGACATTAGTCGTGTCCCCTTCAGATGTGAAATGATCTAGATTAAGATACAGAGCATACAGTAGAGGTGATTATGAGTTTCATAATAATAATAATAACGGTCAAATACAGTGCCCACGTAGTTTTTAGTGATTCATTTATGGTTGGGTTCAGTCAAGTACCAAAGAGTGAACAATTGTTTCTGCAGTAGACTGACAACACAACCTCTATATTTATAGGATTGTGTGTGGGTACCAGTAGCTCTCTCTCTCAAAGTAGGCTGAGGATTTCCTATTTGTTATTCTGAGGGCTTTGCATTTCTAGCAGAACATGTTCTCTTCTTTTTTCTCTCTCTCTCTCTTCCAAATTAAAATTTCTCAGATGCACCCCAGTTTCACAGATGTGTTGTGTAATGACGCCATTACGTAACCAACGGAATACAATGACACTTGCAATAGCAAACCATCCAGATACTGTGAGATTCTGCTCAACATCTCTGCCATTTTTCCTGGAGAAACTATATGAAACTCTATTACATGGCAGACTGGTTTTTGATCACAAGAGAAGATTATTCCTTGTTGTCCAAAATAGATGCACTCAATCCTGCCTTGAAACTCCTCTGATATAATCCTTATTAGAGTTTTGAAGTCAGCAGTGGAATCTTGGAAGAAAATCAGTGTGGCTATTTATTTATTTTTTTTCTTCTCTGTATGTTAAATATGCACAAGAGTTCTCACAAACACCCACACCAACACATTGCACAGCCCATTACCATATCACAGTATACATCCTATACCAGGTTAGTCTTCCTTATTGATCATGAAAAAAGATGAAGGGACAAAATCCATCACTCTCCCTGTGCCAACCTTAGATCCTTAACCTGGGTGCCTCAAAGCACAACTAACTCCCCTCTCTCATGCCCTTTGTGCTCCCTCTACTCTGTGGCTAATGATAAACCACATGTCCATCAATAGTGTAGCTTCAGAGCGAGCTAAGTGACGGTTGTTACTGATGACTGTAAATGAATAAAGCGTGATTGAGTGGCCCCTGCATTGGTGCCACAGGTTGGCTCCCGTCTCTGCCACACCAAATCACATTTGTCCCCTCCGTTAATGTCCCAGCCTTAAAGCAACATATCATCACAGTGCGGCGCTAGGTTCAAACTGTAATTGAAAAGGCCCAAGGGGAATTCCTGGGTCGTGTGTGGGGGCCCCACTAACCGCCGCCACCCCTACATCCATCATTGTAGAGTTAAGGCCCTGGGGTGTTCTTGAAACGCTGAAGGTTAACAGCGAGATCACCACGATCGCCAGATCCTCACTTACAGCTTTGGAACACGTGGCCCCATGGGCTTCAGCACCGATGCGAGCGAGCACTAGACTTTGGCTGAAAAAAGAGACGACATACAAGCATCACGTCAAGTACATCAAAATTTGACGGGCCACATAGCAAGGAGTGCAAGCTCGAGCGCCTCAACGCATCCATGTTCAGTGAATGGATGGACTTCAAGAGGAAAGTGATCAGAAACAGAATCCTTTCCTTCAGATGTGGAGTTCACAGGCTCGATGGCACTGACGCCTTGCAATGCATACTGCAACGAGATAAAATTAAACACGTGCGATTACTCGCAGCTTTGAAACCGCTCTGGACCACGATCAGTCTGATCCCCTTTTTTTTTTTTTTAACTCCAGCCTCAAATAGCAGAGATTTGAGAAATCACACAAAAAAGTATTCAAATGCTGTATCTCGTGGAAATTGATTGCCGCTAATGAAATGTGATAGTTTTGAGAGGCAGCAGAGACAACAGGCCCTCTCCACGTCTCTTTGTGCTGTTTCTTTTTTTCTTTTTTTTTTGTACAAATCTAAGGCATTGTGCTCTTCCGGCGTCACGATCAAAGCCTTTTCAAAATTTTCTAACAAACACTTCAAAATGCGTTTTTTCCACAAAACGAGCATCGTACAAGCCGACGCAATAAAGTGTAACCGATAATTTCTCAAAGATCATATACTGTGGAGGTGTTCTGAAGCCAAGTTGGAGATAAAGGCATCAACTCCAGCTCCACGTGCAAATTTAAACATATTCATCTGACTCTTCACATACATGAAAGCTATCAGCTGCCTTTGCCAGCGAGTGGAGGACATTAAGGCTCAGCCCGCTTGATCTCTGATGACAGGGGTCTGGAGGAGGGATTAGAAGCAAGGGGACCAAAGTTATGGTCATTCCCTTAAAAGTGTGGCATTGCATCTCATAGGCCTGGAGCTTGCAGGATTTGAAAGATCTTCAAAGGTCCTTCTACCCCATACAACCCACTTTAACTCCCAAAAAACCTTGGAAGTTCAAATTCCGAAAGATCTGGACTTTAAAAAAAAAATAAAAAAAGCCCCTCAACAAATACTACGAGCCAACAACTTCTGCTTCCAGTTTGTTGTTTATTCTGCACGGGATGATCATTGTCAGTTGTGTGGTTACCTCCTGAGCTTATAGCAGCTCACAGGAGAACATTAAAGTCCCCATGATATCTCAGAAACTGGCTCATCAGAAACTGTCAGAAATATCTGTTATGTAAGGCATGGATAATAAATGAAAAAAAAAAGAAGAAATTTAAAAAAAAAAAAAAAAATACATCTTTTAAGAACCATCCACAGGGACAAATTGCAATTCATCAAAAGACAAATATGCATTAGATATGACGAGAGGCGGGGCCTTCCCGCTCCATCCCACTGCATATTGCCCTTTCAGCGTTACTCAGTTTCTGGCAAATTCTGCAACAATAGTCGGGGAACTGAGTGTTCCAGCAGCTCGGGCTTAAGTTGACAGGGGAGGGACTGTTGGTGAGAGTGAATGGGAGCCTAGTTTAATAAGCTCTGGTAAAGGCCAGTCTGCACAGGGTGCAACACAGAAAACTGCAGTGCAGATGAAGAGGAGGAAAAATGGAAAGGATCCGTGTGGTTAAATCATGAGAGCGTGTGGCACATGGGGTGATGTTCCCATTCACCATTTCCGTGGCGCGTAAACACAACACAACAGCCGTGCATATCGTTCCGAGCGATTGCATTGTCTTACATAAGAGCACTGCTTCTGATGGCATGTTTTAAAAGATCATTAATTGTCAAGCTGTCAAATTAACACGGGCTCCGACATGAAACAGATTGCATTACTAATGTTTTCTGAGGGGAACAAGTGACATGAGCAGAGCAGTGCTTATTCAGTTCACCTCTCCGCTCTCATCTCATTGAGAGTTGCGTCATATAGTGTGCGTCTTACTTTTCCTCATGTCGCAAAAAGCAATGCTGCCCGGATACCAAACCCCTCAGTAGCATGCACTATCCTCCAACTGGAGAGAAACATTGAAACTGTGTGGCTGCATCCAGTTTACCGTGTGGCAGCCCCACTTTTTTTTTCCCTTTTTTCCTCCATGAAAAGAGGGGCACACTGTAGAAAAGAAAGCAGATATGTGAGTCAGGTTCCATGCATGTTTGGAGGAGAATCTGGCACCACCGACCATGGCACTACAATGGCAGGGATTAGACGGTCAATCTGAAGGAGCCATAAAGGGTGAAGAACGCCAGGAGCTGCAGGGATAGAGATAGATGAGACAGAGGAAAAAACAGGACCTGCTTTTTGCAAAGGGGTGGGGTGACACTGGGTGGATTAAAAGAAATCAAGTTGAGGAGCAGGAGCACCAGTGGCCTGATGTGTCCAGATTGGGGCGGAAAAAAAATTCACTCATGGTCGGTGCGAGTCAGTGCTGACACAGTCGCCGCAGCTTAAACCTCACCTCGAGAAGTATGGGAAATGCACTGTATATGTTACGCAAGATGTCGTACATGGTTATGATGATGCATAAACCAAAGACCTGGTGTGACAAAGCAGCCCACCCTCTGGTACACAGCTGGGGATCAACGCAAGTATAGCAAAAACCCACAACCAGCGGGTGGGTGGGAGGTGTGGGGGGGGTGTGAGGTGGCAATTCAGCAGGATCCTGAAGCGAAGTGGATTTATTTACAGTACACATTTGTATACTTTGTACATCCTGGCCAAAATGGTGTGTGCGCTTGTTGCTAGGCAGAAAGCGCAAGAGTAAAGATGGCGGCGGACAAATGGCAAACTGGGAAGAGGAGGTCTAATCAGCTGTGATTACAGGGGGGAAGGGTGTGGCAGGGTTCAACGACTGTAGAATGCTATCTCGGCTGAATCAGACGATACGACGAGAATATTACACGTCGCAGTTGGAGAAATTCTCTGCTTGGATTCTTCTTTTGTGATTTCCCCACAAACAGAGGAACTGTATTTCATACAAAGCCTTTCTCTGGGCAGAAAACAGGGCTTCATTTTCCCCGCTAATGTGTTTTATAGAAAGATAGTATCTTAGATATCTCAGAGGAAATATTTGGATTACCGTTGCGGTGGAGATAAGATTGAGGTTAAGCTCAGTGAGACAAAGAGAGACATTTTGATTTTGACTTTTAAAAGCAGCAGTGGCACCAAAACAGGAGCCGATGGAAGCGACTGATAAGGTCGCAGACACAGAAGACAGGGGATCTGATGCATTTCAGTCATCAAAGCCGGACCACTTCACCTCAGTTTACTCCAAGAAAGCACCTCACAACTGAAACTGAAACATCAGCCATGATAGTGATCCATTTCAGACCATGAGGAACTGTACTTACACCAGAACAAGTATTGGGGTTTTTTTAATAATGCAAGAGACACAAATACAGTAGATCTTTTTTTTTTTTCAATTGAAAAACCTGCACTGAAACTTGTTTATGATTTTGAGAACCAGAAACAAAAAATGAAGTGAGGTCAAATTCAAGAGGGGACTGTTTAAAAAAAAAAAAAAAAAAAAAAAAATCATCTTCCTAGTGTCAGGTTCTCCCTGAAGATGTTAAACAGCAACAACTTCATCACCATCTTCACAACAATTACACTATAACCACATCAAATGTAGGTGATTACTTTAAACGTTTCCCTTTGGAAATATCATAATTAACATGCTTTTAAGCAGCTGGGAGAGACCTGTCACACCACAAACAAGAAAAAGATGATAACATAAGAGGGCAAACATCTTGCCACTCTCTCCATGTCCATGCAGAAAACTTCCCCATCCATCAACCCTTTCCTCTGGATTAAAGAAAAGAAAGTAGCCTTATTGCAGCTGGGAAGCTGTCAAATCACCATGAGCAATCTGTGCCTGATTTTTCCTCTGGATACGTGTGAAGAAAATGGATAAATAACGGCAGATATCATTTGCATGTTTAATGGTACAAAACGCTGACACCAATACACACAAGTACAAAGTAAACGGCTTTGATAGAGGCAGTGGAGCAGAGGGATTTCTTTTTTTCTTTTCTTTTTTTTTGACCCTGTTCATCATAATGGTGACCCGTTCAAGCTCTACAGTAATAAAGCTATTACAGTATACTTTCCTGAGCAGGATGAGGACAGATACTCATTATTTACAACATCTTAAATGCATCATTAGCTCGTGAACTCTGCTTAAACCTGGTCACTAGGTTTCCTTTTAAGTCGTGTAAACTAATGTCCATGATGAGTGACTACAAATGAGTTTAGCCTCGGTGGGGCAACTGGATTCAAGAAATGAGCATAGCTGCAAAATAAAATAAAAAAAGAAAATGAATGTCCCAATTTCAGTTCTCGATAATAATAAAGGGCTGGTGCATTTTTACAGAATATAAGAAGCAAGCAAACATGAATGCATGAATGTGTCACTAAAGCTGTTAACTTAAGTATTTCACTCTCATCACTGCATATGATAACAAAGGAAAACTCATATTTCAAAACTTCTATTCCTAATTTTTGAACAGTTAAAATGAAGTTTGATGCTTTTGGACAACGGAATTGCACATTTTTTTCCCCCCAAAATTATTTATTTGAGGATATAATTGAAGTTGTTTAGTTAACAATATGAATAAAACCTACTGGATGGTTTAGTAATTAGTATTTGGACGTAAAATTTAAAACTTCAGTTTTACATTATTTGGACATTTCCAACAATTGGAAATGTGCATAAAAAATACAAATACAAAATTCAAAAGTAAAATATAAGGGGGGGAAAAAAGCTATGAGGATGTCGCCCATTGAATGGGTGAGTGCGCGTGACCTTGTGCCAAACAGGTAAACATATTGCACGCATTTCATGACGCAGTTAATGACATTAGGACGATTACCTGCTGGTGTGATGATCAGATTCTGAATATTTTACTCCATCAAATCAACAAATCAGTAATTGACAACTTCACACACACAAGGATACACTGTTGCTCCTGTAATGGCGGACGCCTCACACACTAAGACACTTTATAGTCTGCGCAAAATTATATAATAATAATCTAGTAAGGCATAGGTTACTGGACATTAATGACATTTTATTATTATTATTTCAACAAAAAAAAGAAAAAAAAGCGGGGTTGGGTCCACGATGAAAATGCATTGATTGGCCTTAGCCACACACGTCTGATCAAAGAGAATATAGAGACTTTAATAAAATATAAAATACATATTTAATTATACAGTAGCCTTCCTTATGTACAGTAGTGTGTTAATTAACCACTTTCGAATAGTTTAACGAACACTGGTTTATCACACTCGTCTGACTTTGCACAGCAATGTGAAATCTACATTTAATGCAAACACGAATAATATTGTGTAATGAATGGAGGGGAAAACTGAATGTAATCAAGAAATAATTAAAAAATAATAATAACAAAAAAAAAACACTGAGACTCGCATTATTTTAATTACAGTCAAATCGTGCTTCAGGCCCAGCATCACGCAGGCTTCTTATTCTTATTATTCTTATTATTATTAGGTCTCAACACGTAACAAGTAGAAAGATATTTCAGATATTTATTTTTAGCTTTCGACATAAAGACATGAATAATGTTTTCTATGCTTCCCGACATACATTACACCTATTACATTCAACAAAGAGCCCCACACAGGGCAACATTCAAGAAGAGCTTTCCATTCTCTTTCCACAAAGTTCAAAATACTCAAGAGGCAGATTTTTCTAGAAAAAAAATCCTTTGTCACTTTTTATGTCTTACATAAGATATATATATATATATATATATCTTTAAAAACACGGGCACGGGCGCACACACACTTTGTAAAAGTTCCTCTAACCCACTGTGGGAACAACGCATGGAAAGTTTCCAATAGTTTGACTTTGGACGTGTCACAAATATTTGATACTATGCTCACAAAAATACAGAGAGTAATAAAATACAGCTGAACGTTTAGGTTATATTATGGATGGAGGAGGAGGGGTGGGGGGAGAGAGAGAGATAAAAAAAGGTATAGGCCCATAAAATGAAAGTGGTCCACATGTGTCCCTGCAACAAGGGACACTCAGAGAGACGGGATGTTATTGTGTTGGAACGAGTCCACGCCACTGTGGCATGTGTACCATCCATTGACGATGCTTTTTTGAAAAGAGGACGTGGAGGGGAAAGTCCTCGGGCTCTGGGCGAACGAGTGGCCCGTCTGTCCGCACGGATACTGCGAGGCCTGGGACCTGTAGCTGCCTCTCTGCAGCAACAAAGGCTCCAGGAGAGGCTGTGACCTGTGAGCGGAGTAGTCCAAACTGCTGTCAAACGTGTGATGGAAACGTGACCTCGGGGTCGACTGGTCTCGGCTCTCTGGGGACAGCGGGACATCGTGAGTGTGAGTGGTGGCGATGGGGGGGTGAGCGGGGCTGATCTGGGCTCCGTCGGGGACTCGGGTTGACCTGGCTTCAGCGTCGTGACCCCCGTCACCGGGAGTCGCGTCGTCGCCGCTTTTGGCGGCGTCGTGCGTCTTGTTGCAGTGGAGCTTCATGTGCTTTCGCAGGGAGCTCGGGTGCGTGTAGCACTTGTCGCAGCCCCTGACCTTGCACATGTAGGGTTTATCACTGGAGTGCACGTGCGAGTGCTTCTTTCTGTCGCTGCTGTTCGCGAACCTCCGGTTGCAGCCCTCGAACTCGCATTTAAAAGGTTTTTCACCTAAACGTGCAAAACAAAACAAAACAACAACAGAGACATGACGACGAGTTACGCATAAGTATGCTCACACAGGCCCGTGCATGCATCCTCCCAACATGAAGGCCTGTGGTGCAGCCTCAATGTCAGCTGGTGTGTTTACATGTTTACAACACTTAATAATATCTCACTAAAAAACGCCTCACTCTGCACACATGAACCCAGCTTTGCCAGGCCACACCAGCCTCCTGTAAAGACGCTCAAACCGCAGCAGCAACATCTCTATTCATTCGTTTATAGTGTGCAAAAAAACAAAACAAAAACACACAAAACCTCCTGAGTCATTTCAACACAAATGAGTTCAAATGAAATGCTGAGAGTTTGCAGCAGATCCTGAACCCAACAAGTGACTTCATCCTCTGCAAAAGCTGTTAGTTAAACATGCATTAGACTGTGATGAGGCGGCGACAGCAAGTGCAAAGATTTGCTTAAATGCAGTTGACCTGCAGAGAATGAATTATGGCGGCTATCAGGATGCTAATTGATCTTCTTGCACAAAAACTGCCTACAGCTGCACGCACACACACACACACACACACACACACACACACAATGAAGTAGCGACCACAGAGTAAAATCTCATGAATAAATAGTTTCTGTTACATCATCATTTATTGTTAACGATGCTATTTTTCTTTTGGAGGACAAAGAAAAATCGATTTTTCTGACATCAGTTGTGTCTAATTGACACACTGCGCATGTGCACTTGTTATTATTAAGCGTCTAAATATTCACTTTACATTCATTAGTGAATCAATTTACTCCATAGAAGCAGCTCGTGCTATAGGGTGGGCCTTTGCGCCATAAGAGATTCATGTTTTGGCTTTAAATGCCTGAGGAGTTTCATCGATAGTTGCACTGTGAGCTCACATCTGTGAGAAAATGAGAGTAAAAGTTTGTGAAGATCAATAAAATATAAACTTAAAACTGACCGAGATATTTTATTTAAAGTGAGGATGGGGCTATAAATAAATCATCTTTAGTATAATGTGACTGAAATGTATTTCCTTGCATAGACTGAGGTCATTACGATTACTAGTATTATTATTATTATTTTCTTACTGGACGTGAATGACTGCTGAGCTTGTACATGTGCTCAGTCAGTGCAGGATGATTCCCTGGGAGGCAAATAGACAGCATCACAGCTACGTCACAACTCTCCGGTGTCCCGGAATTTATTTAATAATTTAAGTGAATGAAGTGGGAGAGGCACCCAAACCACACCACACACCACAGGGCCTACAGACTCCCCCCCCCTCGTTTGAAACTACTCATCCGCGGTTCCTGCACGAAGCCTCTCTTTATTTACTCATGTTTATCACCTGCAAAAACCAGACAAAATAACACAGACGGCAAAACAATTATCAGAAGAATGGAACGCAAAAAAAAAACAAAAGAAAAAAAAACATGCAACAACAATAATATTTTAATTAAATACAAATAGAAAAAAAAAAACATAAATACATTTGTTTATGAAAGAGGTAAAACACACAAAGCACATTATTATGCATGCAAAGTGTCACTTATTTCTGCAGTGTATTATAATTATTATTATTATTATTATTATTATTATTATTATTATTAACTAACCTGTGTGAGTCCTCTTGTGGATCTTTAAATTCTCTGATCTTGCAAAAACTTTCTCACAGCCGTGAAAGGGGCACGGAAAGGGCTTCTCCCCTGTGTGCACTCTGACGTGGTTCACCAGCTTGTATTTGGCTTTGAAAGGCTTCCTGTCCCGCGCACAGTTCTCCCAGTGACACACATACTCGGAGTGCTCGGGTCCTCCGACATGCTCCACTGTCACATGGGTGACAAGTTCATACATGGTCCCGAAGGCTCTGGAACAACACCGCAGCTTCCCGGCCCCCTCTTGGCCGTCACTCCACTTGCACACCAGCTCATGCTTCACTGTTTGTTTAGAGCATCTGAGGAACGCGTCGCCGCCTCCTCGCTGAATTGCCATGTTCAGAGGTTTGTACAGACCCAGGAATTGTGTGACAAGCTGCTGGCTGTTTCCCTTGGGGCTGATGGTTTGGCCATAGGGGTAAGTCCGGGTGAGGAGGTCGCCAGGTAAACCCAGCATCATCTGGCTGCCGAGGTCTCGGGATGAGTCGGTGGAGGAGGCGTGGGCCTGCTCCTGGTAACTTGTGAAAAAAGCATGGCTCCTGTTGTCCCTGCAGCCATGGAAGTCACGGTACCTTCCAATAACGCCATGTTGGTTAGTTCTTGATGCCAGTTGATCAGTGACGGGTGGCATGCCGGCTCCAGAAAGATTGCCTCCAATGATAATGCCCCTGGGGTTGTGCTCTAACCGGTGGCTGTGGTATCCAGAGTCTGAAAAATTGGGAACCGAATGGTCAACATATGCACTGGACCTCGTCTCTGGGTAGTCTCGCAAATTGTGCGAGGGGCAGAGTTTTAAGGAACTGCCTGTGGGGTGTCCCATGTGCTCTCCTGCCAAAGGTGGCAGCACCACGCTGGGCTCAGTATTGCTCTCCCCGGGGTTGACGCAAGAGAGAGGGCAGCCACTAAACCTGGAAAGGCTTGTCATGTTATGTTGTGAGTGTGGCTGTGAGTTTGCAAAATCAAACCAAATGCAGCACTCAGGATGCACCTAGGAACTCTGTCTCCATGTCCCCGTGTTGTTGTTGTTGTAGGCTATATCATCTGCATGTGAAATTCTTGGCCGTGAACTTCGCAGAAGTACGAACCACACTCAATTTCGTTAAAGTTGATGTGAGTCCCATGCCGTTCACTTTGCCCTCTTGATTTGTGGCAATAACCGTGGTAGTAAAAATGCTTCGAAACAGGCCATGGTGCAATATAAAAGCACAGCAGGCAAACCTGCTTTTAAAAAGGGAGCTTTGGGATTGGTTGGAATGCGCCGTGATTGACAGGCGCTGGGTTTGTTTTAAAAGGGACACGCAGGCGTTCACTGCACGACTCCGTTTTTCAAATATCGCACAGAAAACGCTTTGAAATGCGCCGCGATGGTCCCAAATATTGCTGCCTCTTTCACTTCACTTCACGAGCCCCCCATTTATCCAAAGTCCATACATGTGGGGGAAAAAAACGCGCACCTTAATGCGCAAGGGCTTAAACATGTGATACAAGGTGAGTGACTAAATGCAGACATGACATGACTCAGAACAATCGCAGCTCAGACACAGTCTGTCTTCATATAGTTTCTCTGGCGATCTTGCCAAAGCAATATGTGCCCACTCCTGCCCCTGCAAGGAAAACACAGAGACTGGACATTCCGTGTCCAGTGTCCAGTCCAATCATTGTCCAGTCTTGCATTTTGAGTGGAGTGACACGTTTTGGAAACAGTGAAAGTTGCAGGAAACTCATTTAAATGATTAAATCAGTCATGCATCCGTGATTTTTTTTAGAAAAAATAAACACATTTAGATTTTAAGTACATTTTTATGTCATTACTTCGCCCCCACGAGAGTATACTGCGTTACATTTCAAAGACAATAATAAAAACAAGAATAATGATAATAATAATAATAATTAAATAAAAATACATGCTCATCAAAAGAACCAAATTAGGCTATATAACGTTGTCCTAAAACAAACTTAAAGCAACAGTACACACCGGGACGGACCACCGAAAATTCCTTATCATCTTACTGGGGGGGGGGAATAAATACAAGTTATTTCAGGCAGATATTGCCCAGCAGCGTCATCAGGGACTACTACAGAACAGGATGTACCATTTTACCTTTGAGCCCAATGGTTGAACCATTTCTATACATAAAACACCCTCTCTCTCTTTCTCTCTCTCTATTTTTTTCTCGTCAAGCGTAAATAAATTAATAATCATCAAAAAAAAAAAAAAGTGCCGCTCGCGTCTTTGGAGGAGTGCGCGAAGAGAAAAGTGGTGGTTACGTAAAAATGGAAATTATGGAACGTGGCAAACCGCCGAGGATTGGCTCCACTGTTCCTAGGAAACTCAGATAAACTTTCTTACTTTGGGGTTCTGTGAGGACAGCAGCTGCACGCTCTCCGCGCGCTCTTGTCGTGCAGGCGCATACTGTATATCCTGCACGTATCTCGCTCTCCCCCCCCCCCCCCCCCCCCCCCCCCACACACACACACACACACACATTCCCTTAATTCATTTATTTGTTGTGCTCTTATTTAAACACGAGCAGCTTAAAGATTTAAGGTGTAAACCTCCTCATGTCATAAAGACTGTGGCAGGCGGATTTTTTCCTCCCCAACTTTTTCTACACAAGAAAAAGAGGGAGTGGGAAAAGAAGAAAAAAATCCTTTTCCACAATTGTTATGCTGACGTCACCAGCAGTGGATCCTAGGCTGAGACAAAGCATGGGGGCCCACTTGACATTAAGTGCCGCAGAAATAGTAGACAGGCCCAGAACCGGCCTAATTCTGTCATGATTGTAATGGACGCTCATGTTTGTCAACCTTTAACCCGACGCATTTCCTGAAAATGAGTGAGGGTCGAAGGCCAGAAAACGGAAAGTTTCCAATCTGTCATTCAGAAAACTACAATACATGAAAGAACCAAACAAGAAAAAGCACACAAATAAAATAAAAAATGATGTGTTATTATGCTGAGTCTTTTTATTATTATTATTATTATTATTATTATTAAGGCCCTCAGTAACTATCACACCAGGTCAGATTTGCAGTTTGGGCCCAAGTGACACCTTAAATTAGAAATATTAGATTAGAAAAGATATTATTCTTCATTACTACATTTGCCTATATGTTTGGGTTGGTATGCCCCTTAAAAATGGTCACAATGTTAGATTTTTTTTTTTATTTGTATTATATTATATTATATTATATAATATATAAAAACATATAATAACATATAATAACAACACTCAGCAAAAAAAAGTGTGTTTGGTATTTATTAAGCAACATTGTAAAGGATTGTAGATAAAGTCAGCCTCAGCGACACACATTAAAACGATAGTATGGATATGCTGCAAGGCTTTTTTGTGTTACTAGAATATTCCCATTTTTATTTGTAATTTTTGCTAAATTTGATCCAATATGACAATTTTACTTGGAAACTAAAACGCTCATTTTTGCACATGTGCAGTCATGTCAAGGCCCGTCCTCCCCGCTTTACGGACCTGCTCATTTATGTTTGGGTTGTTTGACAGGCCGGACAAAGATCCTGGTGACTGATGCACAAAAGTACCCACACTCCCAACAATCAACACATTCATATCAGGGAATATGCTTCACATCCATATAAGGCCCCAAACCCCCACAGTATTAGTATATCAGGAATAAAATGGCTAACATGTAAATATGAAGTTTTATTTTGCACACAAAGGCAGTTGAATACACACACAAATAGTGGAAGTGTGTATAAGACGTTAATGTCTGACAAATTAATAATAACAAAAATAATAATAAAGCAAGAATGGCAAAAAATAAATAATATATATATATATATATATATATATCTGTGTGTGTGTGTGTGTGTGTGTGTGTACTCATATAAATAAGAACAGGCCTGTGTGTGTGTGGTTTTCTGCATGTGTTTGTGTTTGTCTGTGTTTAAACAACAGCACACATTAGCATGGCCTGTGCTGTGATATTGTAATTGATGTGGGATGGCAGTTGCAACACAGTCTTGCCATGACTTTATGAAATTTAGATGAATTAACAGGTTTGGGATGAGTCCATTTTGCAGACAGATGCTCCACTAAATCACAGCAAGAAGTCAATTAGTCCTCTCCATCAGCCACATGAAGGCAAACTTCAAGTCACCGAAGCCGTCACTCAAGACCCAAAACACAACTAACCACAGTTTATGAAATATAGACAACGGCGTGTGCAGGTTTTGTTGTACTGTGTTCAACGTGATGACTCCACACAGCAGTAACAGCAACAAAGGGTTGTGACAAAATCATTTCTGTGACCATGTTCCTCCACAAAAACAAAACACGAAAAACATCTACCCGGCTCAGAAATGTGCCCGACAGTGATGCAACTTGCAGTCAAGCATTACATTGTAAGAAAATTACAAATTACAAGACAGTTAAATTGTCATTTGTGGAGCAGAGCCCTCACATCTATGGTGACAAGAAAACCATCTACAGCTCCTCCACTTACATGAAAATGAGAAATTGCATCAGACCTGATACATGTAAAAAATATAATGCATGACATAGTTCAGTCGTGTAAAAGCACATGAGGAAATACATGGATGCATGGGTTGCAGTGGGATCGCTGTAAAAGAAAAGGTGCCAAATTTGTGTTTTTATTTTATTATCCTTTTTTTTTTATCTTCTTGGTTTGAAATGAGGCAGAAACCTGAGATTTTTACACTGTTGTTGTTGTTGTTGTTGACTCCAAACAAGAGAACAAACAAAAGTGTAATCTTATTAAGTCAAAGAACAGACATGTCTGAGATTTGGAAAATAAATAACAACAAAAATATATGTTTAGTGACTGACTGTATCGTTCATTTAAATGCGACAATTTCTGGGGGTTTAAGTGCACACATGGGGGGGGGGCATGATTGTGCAATAAATTTAAATAATATTTAGCAATTGTGTTACTATTGGGGAAGATTATAACAGATTGTATCATTGTTGTGGTCACTATTGACTTAAATCTTAAATTAAATCTTAAATTGACAGTCTAAATCTAAATCTCTTGCAGCCTAAAAACATTATGGATTTTTTTTTTATCAAATGAAGTGATCTGAAACAGCTGCAGACTAAAGCACCTTGACAGAATAAATGTATAAATATGAGCTGATGTTTGTGCTCATGGTTTTATATGCTCTCCTCTTCTCCAGCAGCATGGAGTTTATGGAGGTAAGCACACAACAATATTGTGATATTCTAAAAGGTAACGCGCATGCTCAGTGAGAGGAAGGTTATGTTATAACCAATGGGCTCTCCCAACGTTCAGTGAGGTAACACCGGCAGGGATAAGTAAATTATACATAACTGCGGTCCTGCAGAATGAAACTATAAGAAAGCTGCCTGCGTGGAAATTAACTATTTAAAAAAAAAAAATCTTAAAACATGCATGATTCGCGAATAAAGGGAAATAAAAAAAGTCTATTTAGTGCATGTGTTCAATTGACAAAAGTAAGAACTTATAATAAATTATAAATTAAATTAAAATTAAAATGATGTATAAAAAATATAGAGACGAAAATGACAAATATGCGTGGGACCATATATTTTATAAAGGTAGTGTAGAATATTTGGGTTAAAAATTGATCTATGAAACTTCATTTACTCTCTGTGTCAAAGTCTCTTCCATTTCCCACTCTCCAGTTTTAACACTTCTTTAAAACGTATCAGGGCAGTTTGCACGTTTAAGAAAAGATCGCGTGGATTTAAAAATAATAATTAAGTGAACACCTATTTATTTACAATACAAGTGTTTGATTCAATGGTTCCATTCCTAGAAATAGAAAAAATAAAATGTAATGAATTGGCCACCTGTAAAGCACACGAGATCTGCAATAATGCGTTTTACTCTTAAGCAACAGTTGCTTTACATTAGGCCTGTTTGTCTGATGACAGCTCCCCTTTTTCTTTTTTCTCTTTTCTCAGCAAGAGCTCAGCGCCTCCGCTGCTCACTCTGTCCCTCACAAACATTTGTGACTCATCTAAAACTCTGCTTTTACCCCCCCCTCCCTTTACTTTTCTTTTTTCCCCCCTTTCTTTTCACCATTCCACGGTGACAACGTGGCTGCAAGTGCACGGCACATATAACATTAAGTGGTGAGCGGGGCGTTCACGTTTCAACAAGCCAATAAAATATGGAGGGAATATAGGAAACTTAATAGGCTGCTTGTCACTTGTGCGAGTTCACAAAGGTCCCCATAAATCTCCGAGTGCAAAAACTGCAAAGGCAAACTGTGTGTGTGCGTGTGTGTCTGTGTGTGTGTGTGTGAGAAGAGAGTGAGAGTGAAGGGGGAGTAAACTGTGAGAGGCTGTGGAGGGAGGGAGAGAGAGAGAGAGAGAAGGAGGGAGGGCAGCTTAAAGAGGAGGAAAAAAAGAGATGAAGTGAATCTCATTCGTCTTTTTGCTTCAAGATCAGTTGTTGAGGTTTTGTGCAAAAAAAAAAGCGCAAGTGTTGTAACTAATGTGCGCCACGGCCATAAAAAAGATATGCAGATCCATGCGACAACTGAATTAGCACATGAGGAACAGGCCCATAAGCACCGCGGTAAATTTGGGGAAAGCATGCAACCTCCACAGGCTAAATATGATGTAAAAACGTGCACATTTACGCACAGCTCACACTCACACACACACACACACACCTTATTCTTCCCCTGCCCAAAATACAACGGATAAGTCAGTCAACTCACCTTTTCACAATCTAACTCTTTCTCGAGGGAAATGTTCTGGGACTGAATGTAGTAGGAGATGAGGGCGAAAGCAGAATGAAGGACTGATTTGAAGACTGTTTTTTTTTGTAATAAGGGGGGGGGGGGGGTCTGCAGGTCCCCTAAAAAATAAAGAATGTGTGCTCCTTCCTGGGACAGAGAGCGAGGGGGGAAAGGGACGTGAAAGGCTGGGAGTTTAAAAAGCGCCGCTTGAAGCACTCAGCGCGTCTCTGAACTTGATCAGATTTTATGTGTCCTGCAGCGAGTCAGCGGCAGCCCCGTGAAACTTGCTCAATGGCACGGATTTTTTTTTTTTTGGCTAAGGGAAGAGAGAAGGGGGGGGGGGTGAAGAAAAATCAGGATATTACAATTACTGCCATTTTCTTTTTGCCCTTTATTCCTGCGTCTTACACCCAGTAGAGCTTTTGCAAAAAAAAAAAAAAAATTCCAAGCGGCGTCAGAAAAGCCACATTTTGGACCGATGCCAAATACGTTAAAGTTTTCCTTTACACACATAGACAGACATATAGATAGATATTTTTACTGCAGAATAAACTCTAACATTAGTGCATGAGTCCTCCTTGTTATTCGCCCTAAAAGTAAGTGGTAAGTTATAAACCCACAGTAGTCAGGCTTCGGTCTATTCACATGTATATAACGTGATGTGTAAAAGTGTTTAGTGAGTTTCTTTCGGCGCATAAATCAGAAAGAGCTGCATAAGACATGCACCGCACATAACAAGTATAGGATCCGCAGCGCAATCCGTGCTCCGCTCTCTACCTGCAAAATAATGCATGTAAGAGCCAATCAAATGAAACCAATTGAGACGAGCTGCCATCTTCAATACCAAACGCTGCCAATCACTGGAAACGCGGCCAATGAACGCCCTCCATTGCGGTCACGTGCCGGAGGGGTAGCTGCGCGCCGATTGGCTGCCGTGGCACTGCCTCCCGAGTTCATTTATGTTCTGGGAGTGAGTGATTGACTTTATCAGTCCAAGGACATCATCCGCCTGGAAAGGGGGGGAAGTTTGATCCTCTTTCTCACGGATCGCAGTCAACGGGAGTTTTTTTCTCCCGGTTCTGTGTTCGCAGAGGATTTTCCCCGTTTGGCTTGTGTGTTTTTTTTTATTTTTCATTTTATGATTTTTCTTTCCTGAGACGTGGTAAATCTCAGCGCGGTGCCTGCAGCGTGCGCGCTCCGCTAAACTGGATTTTAATTTTGTTTTCTTCCCCGTCTCCTAAGTTTGCTTCAAGCTCATGACTATGTTGCTTGATAGCGGTCCGCAGTTTGCATCGTTAGGAGTGGGGGGCTTCGGGACACCACGGCACCACGACATCGGTAACAGAGACCCGGGTCTGGGACTGAATCCGTTCGCTGATTCCTCGCACTCCGCGGCTTTCAAAATCAGCCCCGTGGCGCACGACATTGCCTCCAGCCAGACTTCAGCTTTCACCCCGCAAGCCTCCGGTTATGCAGCCGCCCTGGGACACTCACACGGCGGGCAGGTGGGTTCCTACGGAGGGGGAGCGTTCAATTCAACACGGGACTTTCTTTTCCGGAACCGGGGCGTTGGAGAGTCCACAGCGCCGAGCGCGCAGCATGGGATCTTTGCAGCTTCGGCGGGGAGCCTGCACGGGCCACCCGGGATCCCCGACAACCCCGGGCATCTGTTGTTTCCAGGACTCCACGACCAGGGGGTGAGCCACGCTTCACCGAGTGGACATGTAGTCAACAGCCAAATGCATCTTGGCTTACGCGGGGACATTTTCGGAAGACCCGATCCTTATCGTCCGGTCGCAAGCCCTCGCACGGACCCCTACGGAGCTCAGCTCCACAACTACAACCACCCCATCAACATGAACATGGGAATGAATGTGCCCACGCACCACGGTCACGCAGGGGCCTTCTTCAGATACATGAGGCAGCCGATTAAACAAGAATTATCCTGCAAATGGATAGACGAGAACCAGATGAACAGACCCAAAAAGACTTGCGACAGGACTTTCAGCACCATGCACGAGATGGTCACTCATGTGTCCATGGAGCACGTCGGCGGCCCCGAGCAGACCAGCCACATTTGCTTCTGGGAGGACTGTCCGAGGGAAGGGAAATCTTTTAAGGCCAAGTACAAACTCGTCAACCACATCCGAGTGCACACGGGCGAGAAACCCTTCCCGTGCCCGTTCCCCGGATGTGGGAAAATATTCGCCAGATCGGAAAATTTGAAAATCCACAAAAGAACGCATACAGGTAAGGCAACAAGAGAAATAGGATCCCGGCATGCCGTGGGTGAAATAGCACTATTTTTTAGGTGGCTCTTTTGAATTGGAGCGTTCAACAAGAGGGGGGAGGGAAGGGGAGGTGTTGTTGTTGTCGTTCACATGAACAGCTTGAGAACTTGGGCCCACATTTATCAGCACGGTTTACTTCCGTGTCCCCAAATTATTGTTTGTATTTGTGATTTTATATATATATATTTATGTATGTATATTACATTTAAATGCAGTGGGGAAACTATAGCTGCTTTAATAATACAGATAATATAAAGCTGTGTTGAGTAACTGATGCGTGGAGTTGAGTCTCATTCATTCTTGTTGCTTTTGTGTGAGTGTGTGTGTGTGTGTGTGTGAGAGAGAGAGAGAGAGAGACCCAAGGAGAGACTTTTGCCATTTGTCAGAGTTTTGGAGCGTTAGCCGCATTTTGGACCCGATAAAAGTCCAAAAACGTGCGTTGACTCAGTTTCATTTGCAGATTATAATCTCATGGTGACTCCATAGTAATATACGGATTTAATAATAACAATCATAATGATTTTAAAAAGCTCGGGGTTCCTCAAACACAATTACTACATACAATTCAAATCATGCGTGTGCACGTGTGTTGTTGCTCTGTGTTTGCAGCCCTGTTGATTCAGTGTTTACTAAAAAACAAACAAAAAAACACACGAGCAGATACACAGAGCAGGTCAGTAGTAGCAAGAAAGGAGCAGGCCTCTTGAATAAATAAAGCCTGACAGAGCAGCGTGTAGCAGTAGTAATAGTAGTAGTAGTAGTAGTAGTGCAGTTGTATCCATTTCACCCCGAAAATGTAGGTTACATTGTTATATAACAGTCTACAGGGCCAAATGTAACGTCTCAGAGTGCGGGTTTGCATGCGGCGTGACACTGTGGGTGCGTGTTTGTTGGGCCCGGTGACGATGGGGAGTACACTAACTCATGGTGTCTTGTGTGTATTTTAATCCTGCAGGTGAGAAGCCGTTTAAGTGTGAATTTGACGGCTGCGACAGACGCTTCGCCAACAGCAGCGACAGGAAAAAGCACATGCATGTGCACACATCAGACAAGCCATACATCTGCAAAGTGTGCGACAAGTCCTACACACACCCCAGCTCTCTCAGGAAACACATGAAGGTAATTAACGTCTTCATTACAAGTTAAACACATTAACACACACACTCACTCACTCACCTCCCCCCACCCCCCAGCCCCACCCCCACAGACAGGGGACTATATCACAACTTCAACTATTTCTTAATAGCTCTCATCTACTATTAAGGTGCCACATAGTCAGCGAATGATACATTTTTAATAAAATACAGTTGTTTTTACTCAATAGATGTTTAGTTTTGTTGATTTAAAACCGAATAGGAAAGCATGTTTACCCCTCCCAAGTGTTCATTTAAATGCACACACTCTTCGAGAAACTACTTTCAATGCACTGCTGCCACCAGACTGACTCACATTGCACCTCGTGACCTCCTTTTTTTTATTTTATTAATTATTACTATTTTTTTCTTTCTGTTTATAGGTACATGAGTCTCAAGGATCTGAATCGTCCCCAGCAGCAAGCTCTGGATACGAGTCGTCCACACCGCCAGTGCTGGTCTCAGCCGGCAGTGAAGACCCGACAAAAACACCACCATCAGCCGTGCAAAACACGTCTGGCCACAGCGAAGGACTGGCACCCAACTTTAATGAATGGTACGTTTGAAGCCACAGGAGCAAAAAAAATAAAAACTCCCTCAATGTGGACCAAGGAGTGATGAGGAGAAATGAGGATAATTTAAAAAAAAACAGCGTTTTTAAATAACTTATTCCTGTTCACCACACACTCTCTCACACACACACACACACGGACTGGGACAAAAACAACAACAACAACAACAACAACAACAACAGATGAGAGCAAAAGCCAGCACCACGCAGGCCACGTCCGTTCTCAGGATCACGCAATTCCACTATGATTCCACCGGTGTTTTTTATTTGTTTTTTTTTTTGGAGGAAATCAATTAAATCCCAGTATAAATTCTCTCAGTATAAAACCAATGGGGATTTTTTTTTTATCTTTTAGTTTACAAATTTCAGAAGAAGAAAAACAAAAAAAGTTTTATTTTTCATTTTTCCTGTATTTTCTCATATTTTTTATTTAAAAAAACAAACAGAATAAAAAGGAAGAAGCAGAAGAAGAAGAAGATTATTTCATGCTGTTTTTATATATGACGACGGTGACGCCGCCGCTGCTGTCGCCTCTCTTCAAAAATCGATTGTTGGAACTTCAAACAGTCTTAAGAAACGTGCCAAAGTCTTTGTCATGAACTTGAACACAGAAAAGAGGAAACAAACAAAAAAAAAGAAGCATAAATAAATATTATACTCGTGAATGTATTTCCTTGTTTGATGGGGTCGAATCTGTTGTCAACGTCCGTTTTTTCAGGTGGAGAAATGTGGTATTAGGTTACGATTGTTACCGTTGAATATAACGTTGCCTTTTGTTAATACCGTTGTAAATACATATCCATGATGCCGTATTTATCGATTTGTAATTTAATTATGGGTATAAGTTCTGAAACTTAAAATGATATTTATGGAAATGTTTTCTAACAAGAACTGTACAGCTTTTTTTTTTTTTGGTCATTAACATTGAACAAAAATGATAAACTCTAAATCTCCAACATCGCGATTGTATCCTTCTGTTTTGTTTTTTATTTGATTTTCTTTTCTCTTCTTTTTTATCTTTAACCAATAAGCCTACACGTGTCTTATTTGGATCGAAGAAATCATCTATATGAATATTTGTCTATATATAAAATGCAGATATTTCCGTCACTTTTATTTTTCTTTATGAGACCATTGACATGTATCATTCACTTTGTAGAACTGAGTTCTGTTGAGCTGAGAAGCTATAAAAAAACAAAACAAAAAAAACCGGTTCTGTTGATATCTTTATTTTGGGTTTAAATTTAAACTTTTGTGTATTTTACTTTTGATAGAATCAGAAATAGATGTCAATTCGTAGCATAATACTCGGTTACTGAGGAGAGGAGGAGGGAGGGGGGGAGGGAGGGAGGGAGGAGGGGGGGAGAAAAAGAATAAACCCATCTGCCTATTGCACAGGTTTTAGGCGCGTGTGTGAAGTTCATGATTTCCAAAACAAGGTGACACTATTTTGAGTATTGCAAATTCGGGTCAAGAGCCCATATATGCGCCAGTACGACAGTCTTTATAGTTCCAGCAATGTCTTTGTGCAAGTATGTTTAAATGTGTGCATCGGCAACAATGGAACTGTCACAACACCGTATCTTCAAAAAATAAAAAAAAGTTTTTTTGTCTGTCAGCTTGCATTGTTTAAAACGTAAATTCTTCTGTGAAAACTGAGCGTGTTCTTCGTCGTGGTGTTGCATATAGAGCAGTTTTGATGACACATTTTGCTTGTTTTGTGTGAATAACTTGTTTTTTTTTTATTTTTGTTGTTGTTTAACAGAATTTTAGTGAAAGGGAATCTTAGTTCTATGTGGGATGAGGAAAAAACAAAATAACGTTCAGTGGTAAAAAGAAGAAGAAGAAGAGTTACAGCATTGCATTGTAACCTATTCTCAAGAATTAAATATTATGCATACACAAAGTATATTGTACTCGTACGAGAACAATTTCAGACCACCAGCACTACTTTTAAAATAAAATGTAAAAAAAAATGGTACCTCGTGACAGTGATATAAGAAATAAGTTTATTTAAATAATTTAAGGAATATATGTTTTATAAGCTATTTTCTATACCTGAATTAAGAAGTACTTTTTCTTATTCCCACCACCTTTCTGCCCCCAATGTCCAGAGGTCAGACAAAAAACAAAAAAAAACAAAACAAACAAAAAAAAAAAAACATCTGATGTACAAACAGAGCTAGAATGTGATGTTGTAACATTTTTCCTGGGAGAAATGGGTCAAACTCCAAGTTATTCCTGAAGAGCAAAAATGTTTTACTGATGAACTGTGTCACTGTGCCACATTGAGGCGAACAGCAGGCCTATGCGTTAGCCTCAGCCACCGGAGGCTCAGAGGTTCCTTGTACTTTTTAGGCTACTGTATATGTTGGTTGATTTGTTTTACCAACTATTTATGAAAAAAAAAATGTGAACGGAAATTTTGACTGAAATTAAAAAAAGCATTATGAAAATTGACTTAAAGGCTACGAAGTTGGTTATTATTATTTCATTATTATTATTATTATTCTTATGATGATCACCATGTTGCTTTACTGCCTGCACCTTCATGTGTACAGTGGAGATTGATTGTGTCGGACCAAAAGGAGTCACTTGAACTTGACAGTGATGAAGGCGCCATCTTAGCATCTTGGCTGTGTGTGTGTGAAGTGTAGTATATAAGGTTTGATGTAGAGAGTGTGTGTGTGCGGGGGTAGGGGGGGGGGGGGTGTCATCTGTCCAGGACCAAAAAAAGAACATATACATCTTGCAAATAATCCTAAAAAAATGCAGATTGGAGGAAGGACGGGCATGTGAGGACACCGTGAGACCGTGGAAGTGGAGTGTGTGTGTGTGTGTGTGGGGGGGGGGGGGGGTTGCCAAAAGTGGCGGCGCTGTCTCAGCGTCTCCCACCACCCCAATAACAAGGAACCGCTTCATAAAAACAACCAGCAGTTGCCACACATCAATGGACGCCATAATAAGCATTTAAACGGTGAGAAGAAGAAAAAGGAGAAGGAGAAGAAGAAAAGCCTGAATCACATCAGAAGCTCATCAGCACAAACCTGAGTCTTCCATCGCTCACATTATAGAGTGACAGTTAGGTTAAAGCAAGGGGAACAAAAACAACAGTGTTTATATGGAAGACTGTTGTTAAATAAACACATTCATATCAGGCTTCCTTCTCTTTCCTCATCCCCACTCACCTAATAACAGTTTTAGGAATACTGATCCTCACTTTGCGCAAGCGCACCCTTTGCATTCCATTTGATTTCAATTCTTTTTTTTTTCACCCCCACCATTCCCTCCACTCTGCTCCTTGCCTCCCCAACCCATCCTCCTCCTCCTCCTCCTCCTCCCTGCTCGTCTAGTCGCACATTTCAAGTTCCTCCTCTCAGACACCGTGACGTCAAATAACAGAGACCCGGCTCTCAGTCAAACACGGCGGGCTCACATGAAGGCTGCGTGTTTACGCAAGCATCTGGGATGTGCCAAAACACAAAAGGTGGCTGCTCAATGACGCGCAGCGGCGATCGCGGCACGCACGCGGAATATGACAATGGAAAAAAAGCATGTTAACACCAAACACATCAGTTCTCCACACTGACACCTCGTCTCAACTGTCATTTTTCTGACTTTGTTTACTTTGCAGTGGGGGATTATCCGGTATTATTGCTCGCTTTACGATATATAATACGATAATATAATACGATATATAATACAAATAATCGCTTATTATTTATGTACATATATATATGTATATATATATATATATGTATATATATATATATATATATATATATATGTATATATATATATATATATATATATATATATATATATATATATATATATATATGTATATATATATATATATATATATATATAACCCAGAAAAAACATGAATGGATTAGACAGCAGTCGTGGTCACGTGGATGCAGTTGCGTGTACAGACGAGCGGCTTCATCACAACAGCGAGTTTCCCGTCTGCGGCAGATTTCAGCGGTGGCGCTCATTCATCTCCAGTTTTCTTATGGATTGCTGTAATGAGCTGCAGCGCGGAAGACGCTGCTGCGCGGTTATGACTGTTATCAGCCTGTTGTCGCGCTCTTATTACATAGAATCTGGGGCAGGAAGGTGGCACAGACTGCAAGGTTTGTAATCTGCGAGGAGGGCGGGGGGGGGGGGATCAGGTCTGAGTTGAATTCTCTGCGCGTGCCTTATACGCTGAAGTTTAATATAGGATCGATTAATCAACCCCAGCCCATTTATCCGTGCCATCCTCAGTCTTCTGAGTCACTGAGTATTTGCTGGCTGAGCAGAAGAGCGCGCTCTGTAAGAGGATAAACCGACTCGAGCAGGTCCAACGCCTTTTGTCACGCAACTGAGGCTGCAATAAAAAGAAAACAAATGGCGAAACCTAAGTGGCTCGTTTATCATTCATTTATGGGTTCATGTTTATTACCCATATACGCACAACTTAATCCATGAATTAAAACACACTGTACTACACTGCTGTAAAAGTAATTACAGCCCAAAGTATGACGCTTTTTTGGCACAGTTCAGGCGTCAGAGTGAGTGAGACTGTGCAGGGTGCAAGGTCTTGCTCAAGGGCATTTTTAGAAGCGCACTTGGTCCCTGGTGTGAATCTGAGACGTATTTGGATACAAAAGTACAGCCACTCACACATCAGCACAAAACCAACACACCAGAGTTTCCTCTTTAACCTTCAACAGACAAAAACAAGAAGAAGAAACAACTGAATCACCATCATGAATTCAACCAGTCATCTGACGATGTGCGTAAAATGCAGGATTTGCCTTTCTCCACAGCGGCGGAACGCGTCAACGCAGTGGATTAGCGCATATACTGTATGTAGGGCAGTGGTTTCTTTTAATGAAAAGACATTAAGCCTGTACGGAGTGTTGTCACCATAAACGCATCACGGCAATTGGATTGTAGTTAGATGGATTTGTGGCATCACCAAGGGAGAGGACTGCGTGATGAACAAATAATGACATACATGTGCGTGAACGTACACGTGATAATCGCTCAGCGTTTACAGGACTTCCATTTGCGCGGAAGTTGATGGGGCTCCGCCAATTATCGATGCTTATTTCACCTCCAGCGGTGCGTTGAATATGCATTCACAAAGTACCTTAATCCACGGTGTGTTGTATCGTAACGCGTTTCATGGCTCTTGTGATGCTAACTGATTAACACAATGGCTTTGTCTTTAAGTTCAATTATTCTACAATTGACTCCTAACACACATTTACATACCAAATCGCACTGTTGCAGGCCCTGCACTGTAGCGTATATATGGCCCGCGGGCGTTTTCTGCGGATGAGGAAATGAGTAAAAGTGGTCGCGCTGCCAATTCTGAGACATAAAATGACGCGGAGTTATTCAGTGACTTCATCCCAGAAAGTCATATAAACACGCGTATAGGCAACAAGCCAGTCACAATCCATTGCTGTTGCCATAGATACCGCCAATGTACATGATAAATAAAGAGTCTAGACGGTAGATTTATAGCCCAGAGTGCCATAAGTGCATTAACAGTCCCCAACACACAACACATTACGCTCTCATAGAGTATTTCTATTCGGGCTACATGACTTGGAGTAAAATGCAAACTATTAGAAGGATGTCCAACAGGAGACAGCGCTAATTCTCCAACATCTGGCGGGGTGTCAGAGAGGAGATGCATCCCTCTAATAGGTCCCCAGAGTGCGCGCTCCGGCAAACGCTCACTCAGCAAAGCAGATGTTGGGCAATTGTGCTCGTGCGTTTGTCTTTTGACAGATATGTTTGCAATTCTTCTGAGAGGTGGTAAATGAGCAATTGACATCTCTTTAATGCATCGATGCTCTGCTGCACTGATGCTTCCCCACACATACACACACACACACACACTGCATGGCCCAAATAACAAGAGGCACAAGTGAAGCTCTCACGTGCTGATTATTGGAGGACGTGTGGGACATTTTTAACCAAGTCGTTCATTGAATCATTGAATTCAGCACTTCAGACAAACTTTTCACCTGAGAGCCACTTCGTCACGGGTCCTCACCCCTCCACCCCCCGCGCCACCCCCTCACAGGACGAGTCCCCCTCGCCTGAGGGGACGGACAGCAGCACTCACGTATTCATCGCGCTTTCAAAATGAAGAGGACAATGCTCGTTAATGTCCTCTTTTCCTCCTAAAGACAATGAATTAGAATTGAAGAGCGCGCCACCACTATTCACCATCGACCATTGTGTTTCTTCTGCGCGTGCGCAATGGTGATAGATATTTTTATATAACTTTCCATGCAGGCAGGTGGTGAAAAGCCCTGTTTTTCCTCCCAATTATTTCACGAGTTCAAACCGCTGCGTTGCAGATGCTGAGAGAGATAAATGGTTTCACACCTGACACAAATGGCAGACACGCCCATCAATATTTTATGATAAAATAGAATACATTTCACACTGCGCTTTCACGTGCACAGGTTCAACATCGCCGGCTGCTGATGACGATGAGAAGCCTGGACCTGAGAAATGTAGCAGTTGTTAAAAGATCAACAGACTTGTTATGATCGCGCGTGACGTGGCGCTATACACTCTCCACCACGTGCATGCATCATGCATGTTATTAACTTTCCCCAAGAGAGTCTTTGCCCTCATGCGAAGACTTTGCTGCAGACACTTCTGGCAAAGCAGTTGCTCATCAGATTACAAGTGTATCTAAATAAGTAAATAAATGGGACCCGAGTGTCCCATTTCGCTTTGCTGGTGGTGCCTAAACTGCTGAAGCTGTTATGTCACGTTGACCTTGAAAACAAACACTTGATCCCCCCCCCCCCCCCTTCCTACGGGGAATTCTCCTTACACTTCCCTGGCCTTATTCCCAATTTCCTTTATTAATTATAAACAAATCATTTAATCAAATAAGAAGTGAGACATGTTGTGGACCTGCAGCATCTTTTCAGGGAATAACCATTAAAACAGTACCACTTGTTTGTGTGTGTGTGAACATCTGAGCCACATTTGTAAAGACAGGAGCATGATGCATGATAACAAACACAAGCCTGAGTTCATGAGTATACAATAGGGTTTTTTTATGTTTTGATTTTCCATATGTGCAGCTCGGGCCCTTGTTGTGCTCTTGTTAGTCAAAGGTGATCCAACTGGAAGAAGATGTGTTTGGGTAGCTGGGCCTTGCAGGGAAGGGACCAGGTTTAAGGAGGGGTGGTGGGGTGTGGTGGTGGGGGTTTCTGCTGCTAAAGCAGAGTGTTATTCAACAGCTGTGTTATACAGGTTTTCAACAGCCATAATAAAAACGTGTTAGACATAGCACCAGCTATTTTCTTCTCACTTTTCCACTAATGCAGACTCGACTCACCCACTGTGCCTTTTGGTCCAAACCATACACCACCGACTCATATTTTCACAGCATTAGACTTTCTATTATTCTGTGGGTTTTGGTTGTTTTCTGCAACAGCATCAACACATTCAAAGACATTCTCTCTCTCTCTCTCTCCCACAATTATTACCAATCAATTCCATCACAATGACAAACAACTCAGTGTACGATGGTACACCTTCAACTTCTGCCACGCTAGACTGCTGCTGTCTTAATCCCCTTCTATTAATGGTCACCCATCCTGGCACAATGGCCAGTGAGCAGGGTTTAGACAGGGAGGAGGAGGTGTAGGAGGAGAAAAGGAACCAGGTAGGAGGGCCTGGTGAAGGGGGAGGTGGGACAGGAAAGCCAGGTGTTGTTGGAAATTGGCAGGCGATTGCTAAAGCGACCTCATGCCAGGATAATGCATGGGGCCATAGGTGTCCCCCAAACCAATCTCAACCCTCATGCTGATAGCTTTTCAATGCCTGTGGGACAATCTCTTCAATAATTGCCTTTCCTGTTTCAATTCTGGTCGAAGGGCCAGTGACAAAAGAGAGAAGACTTTGCTTCTCACCACTGCTAAAGTGACTGGGGTATTGTATTTAGAGCCACTATAGTTCTAAAGAGGACTACAATTTATCTGAGTGTGTTATGTAAAACATGGAGCTTAGACTTTTCCTTTAAAAAAAAAAAAAAAAAAAAAAAAGCTGCCACAGGGGCACATCCAGCAGGGCTGACAGTCCAGAGTGTGTGGCTGCGTGTGATTGGCAGATGTCTCCTTAATATGTTGCACATTTTTTCTTCACGGACACCTTTGGGCTTTTGTAACTGTATCTCCTGATCTATAAAAAAAGTTACACGGGAAAAAAATGTTTTCATTTGCATCCCAGAGACACTCTATCCATCCTCTGCTATGATGACCGCTGACACATTTCTCTCCTGATGGAGAGAGTTAGGCGCAGCAGGCCCGTGAAACTCAAAACCTCCGCACACAGTTCTCACCAAAACTTAATGGATGGTTCGACTTGTTTCTCTAATAACAATAATATTCATTTCGAAATCCATTTTTCCCCCTTTTGCTCCTTAATTGTTTTTATATATGCATATATATATATAACTTAGCCATATTAAATGATTAAACTGTGACATTAATTAGAATTGACACCTCTGTTATTCAGTTCGATGTCGTTTTTTTTTTAATTATTATTAATATTATCTTTAAAAGTCGGAGTTTATACAAACGCGCCGACTTGTGTTTGTCCTTGTTTATTTAAAGGTGAGAGAAAACACGCAAGGTGTGTTTGTTTGGAACAGGATTGACCACGGTGCACAAGTGAAAATCACAGCAAAAGAAAACTCATCAACGACTCACTAAAAGTGAAAGAAACGGAGTTCAAGCAAAGCAGGGCCGATTTTTATGGATGTGGGAGCAGCTGAATTAAGTTTTTTTGTGTGTTTGTTTTTGTTAAAAAAAAAAAGCTGAAATAATAACGAAATTAACGACTTAAAAAAAGGCGTTTACTTTTTTCTTTTTTGGACAAAAATATCAGCGTATGCAAAATATATTTTAATATAAAAACATATTTGAATGTACTGGTGTTCGATTTTGAATCGCTTTAAACGCGATGCTTATTACACCGTCATGAAGAAGAAGAAAAAAGATCAAGCATTTTAAAATAAATAAATAAATGAATCAAATAAAATTGTATTAAATATTAAATTAAATAAATACATATACTCAAGTTGTGTCCAGGATCCAGTTAAACTCTTAAAGCAGTTACCACGCAGACACGTTTGTTTTCATTCTCGCAGCGCGTGGTGAATATTGTATAAGCCTCTCGTGTCTGTCAGTGACATTAAATATGCCGTCGGTCATACATTAGACATGAGGGCGGTACAGAGGCTGTGGTAAGAAGGGAGTATTATTATTAGTAGTAGTAGTAGTAGTAGCATTAGACGTGACACTGGGAACCTCAACCCTCAACGACCAAGTTCACACCCTGCCAGGACATAAAGAACTTGGTCTGTAGTAAGAAAAACAACAACACATATGAGTATATGAATAAATGAGTGAACAAGCTGAGTGGAAAGTTTCTACTTTTGTGGGGAAGAGAACTGTGCCGTCGTTTCAGTTGTTAAATAACATGCAATACATCTCTAAATCTTCAGGTTTATCAAGTGCATGAGCTCAGTTTCATTTTGCACAGTCAACTTTATGTAGTGGAATACTACTACTGCTAATAATAATAACAACAATAATAATAATAATAATAATAATAATAATAATAACAATAATAATACAAATACAATCCTGTCATATTCTCTTGATATTTGGTGCCAGCCCAGTACCCAGTTTAATTCACCTTGTCTTGGGAATTTTTTTCTTTCTTCTATTACCTAAATAAGGTGAAATCTGGGGCATGCAGACTCTCTATTGCTTGTCGGATTCAGTGGAGTGTGAAATTGCAACACCAGACAGCCAGGATAATAGCTCAGAAGGGGGCTAATGTCCCTGCTACATTCACAGAACATTTTTATAATGACTGAATTAAAAGGGGGGGGGGGGTGTATAGATTATAGATTGATGTTAAACTTTGTTTTGCCACTTTATTCCTGTGCCATAGCTGTTATTTATTCTTTATATTTTTTTTCCTATAGGTGCATTAAGGAGTGTAAATTGATTAAAAAAAAGAAAAAAAGAAAAGAAATGGACATAACCTGTCAAATGCAGTGCAACCTGGTATTTCCTGCCTCCATTTTGGGCCCTTTATGACCCCTCCTCCATCAGCCTGCTTTGTCAGTTAGAAAAAAAATGATTATTAAGTGCTCTTTGTGCTCATCATCCCCTCAGTGCCCACATACATGACCACAGAGGGGACACGCGTGCACGTTCGCCTCCTCGCCTCCGCCCTCGCACTCGTCTGTGTACATGTAACACACATGTAAATGACATGGGGATTACAGAGACACGGTCCTTGCTCAGGCGGCGATGTTCACCAGTGGGACCTGATTTGTCAGGCTTTACTTTTACCCAAAATTCAGCTGGGTAACACGATCGCTGCAAATCATTTCCCTCCCAAATCCCTGCGACTTGCCGTTTACCACTCCCACTGGTGCCAAGTCTGATCTTTCCTCTGACTGAGGGTCACCATTCTGGTGGTCTCTGTGAATCAGCCACTGGACCAACGTAGTGCACCAGCATCAGCATCAGCATCAGCCATCCAACACCAAAGCACACAGATGACACAAGGAGGATAAGCTCATTTTTCAAGATTAGAAAATAGAGTTGAGTTGAAAATATTAATAAAAGTACAACAACTGCTCAGTTGACAAGAAAAACAGAGGAAAACTAACAAACAAACATATGCACATATGGGGATACAGTAAAGTCAAATCTGGTGATGTATAAATGTTGCTGATAATCCTGGCTTATTCTCAGATTCACAACTTTGTGAAATCTCTCAAATGAGCATGTTTCCGTGTAATCCCGAGCCTCGCACACTGAACCACGGCCTGTTCATTAGAAAGATATGGTGTTTTCAGATTGTTTTGATGTGGTTGGTGAGCAGAAGGACCCTTGGCTGAGCATTGGAAAGAGCAGACAGACAGACAGTCCAAGCGGTTTAGCCTTGTTTAAAATTATTAATCCACTTCTAATTCCAGCTGGCCCCCTGACAGCATAGAGCCCTATCAAAAAAAAATCAGCACCTCCATTGTGAGGCCTGGCAGAAGGGGACCGGGTGTATTTTTCTGCTCCAATCAGTTTCTAGAGGTTGAGCGATTAAAAAAAGAATCCCAACCACCAACCGACCCCCCCCCCCCCTTCCTAGCACAGCGGGGGAATAACGGAATCATTAATTCCCCAGTAATTTCAGAAAAGAACTAAACCACGACTCGACGCATCGCTGTGGACAAAATAAAAAGACAGGACTAAGACATGTGACCGAAATGTGTTGGAGGGCCACATTCCAAAAGTGTACATATCTGCTTGGGGGGGCAGAGGGGGGGGAGAAACGCCATATTGTAATGTTATTATTCATTATAATTAGAATACAGAGAAGGCAGTCGGCAAACATCTCGTGGAAACAGGGGCACAATTGCTCATTAAAAGTTTATAAAAACTACTATGTTCTGGGGTGTTGGGGGTGTCTATTTGTGGTTTGCACCAAATATTGATATTTTCTTTCTTCTCTTTTATTTCCCCCCCCCTGAAAAATGAAACTCAAAGTTGCTGCACTGGGAGAGAACTTGATGTTGATACACCAGAGGTCATCGTGCCAACACAGCACTTTGACTCTTCAACAGTCAAACATCAAACTGATGGTTTAACACATGTATAATCCAGTGTTTACCTTTGCTTTGGATTAAGTAAATGACAACTGCAAACACAATGGGAGGGGAAGCGGCTTCAGATGGTCACTATTTACAATTTAAAAACTCCTTTGGTTTCTTATTTGTTAGTTGAAACTAACCTGCTGCACTTTGTCTTTGTTGATCGTATCGTTTTTGACATATACATTATTACCCCATCATCACTGATCCTGTGATCCCAGGTCAAATGACTCAGACTTCGATCGACATTAGTGGAAATTCGAGACATTTTGTCAGAAAGGACAAATGTATAGGCGTCATTTCCAGGGCAGCGCTAGTGCGTGTTCATCCTCCGGTCAATAACATTAGCCATTAATAAGAATTCATTAAGTCATTAAGTGTCATTTGTACAACTTGGGACAGAGCTCGGTATCTTTTATTCCAGCATTAGCACACACAGGTGACTTTATGAAAGAAACAAACCACTGGCAACGAGAATGGTGTCAATCCTAGTTTTTTTTATTTTTTAGATTTTTTAGCGGTTTCACCTTGGTTCAAAAATCCTTGGATTACTTTCTAATTTCAGTGTGGAAAAGTCTCAGCACACGGTAAAGGTTCAGGCGACTCATAGACGTGTAAGTTAACTCCTGCGCCATCGACTTACTTCCAGAGCTTAAGTCCTTTTTTAATGACAGGTTTACATGATTCTGTGCGGCTCCTGCACCAACGTTCAGAAACACAAGGATGTTCTAGGTGACTAACCTCACATGAAGCCGGGCGGGGTGATGGGGGAGGAGGGAGGGAGGGAGGGAGGGGAAGTGATGTCAAATCTCTGAGGGGACAAAGAGGTGGTTCTGCTCCATCTATCCCAATGTAAACACTATACTGCATGCACACTGATGCATGAGCACCCAGGGAGTGGATGGGTTTTGATTAGGAAGCATGGTCGGGGCCCCCCTCCCCAAAAAAGTCTGGGCCCCCCCTGTCATCACCCTTTCATGTATACACACACACACACACACACACAAATGCACAGACACACACCCAAGGGGCCATTATAGTCGTCTCTGCTCAGAGTGACAGCCTTTCATATCTGTCTGTCTCCGAGCCAAGTGGTTATCATCTATGCACCCAACCATTAGGAAGTGTCACACACACACACACGTGCACGTGTGCACACAGACACACAGGAAATGAGGTTCAATTAGACGTAATCAATGGCGGATAAGTAAAACGCATTTCAAAAAATTCAATGCTTTTAATTTTTTCAAATTGATTTTTCCACTAATTTCTCTCCCTCTCTCTCTCTCTCCCTCCCTCCCTCTGTCTTTCTCTCTCACCCTCTCTCTCTCTCTCTGGGTGACTTCTGAGCGCTCGGAGATTGACAGAACAAAAGAGATTGTTGTGGAGATACTAATTATTTAATGAATTCTTTATTTATTTTAAAAGTTCCCTGGGTGGCGATGTGCCCAGGCTGCTACAGTAGATGGAAAATTACAGGCTGGAAGACAGTGAGTGACACATGAACAGTGGCACAGGGGCGGCTGGGGGGGTTGGGGGGGGGGTACCATCCAAACATGCCCGTGCCCTTAAAGCCATGGCAACATCCCCACCATCCCCTTCAACCCCGCCACCGCTGCCACCACCAGGCCACCCCACCTCCACTTGCCTCCCTCCCTTTCAACAACACTGCCTTATTAATCATGTGTGCGCACATCAATCCAGCTCCACTGAGTTCCATCGTTTCCCTCCTGAAAATGTCCAATTTTCTAGAAACAATACACAAAGTGACAACATATCACAGACAACGCAGCGCCGCATGGGGCCACGTGCCCTCTGCGATGAATTCAAACCGCCCGAATATGTATCTTCTCTGGCGCGTCGTCCTCACCCCGCAAAAACCAATAAGTAGGGCATGGGGAGAGTAGGCCACTAAAGACCCAGTCATTATTGATTTGACAAGCGAGTGAATAATTTATCTCTCGTGGCAGGCATCAGCTGGGACAAGCGTTTATGATGACTCCTGCTACTGTGACAGACGTATCCCAGACCTGACCTCTCCACCATCTCTTCCTCCACTCTGTTGTGTCGTGTCGTCCGGCTCTCCGATACTGCACATACAGGCCACGCTCTGCCGCGGTCGGCCGCAGCCCCCCCTGCCCCCCCCCCTGCTCTAAATGAACTACTCTTATGGTCTGTGGTAATGATTTCAAATGTGCCTTTCAATTCCAGAGTCTGTATGATTTCCTCACTCAGTCAAGGGGCTGCTTAATTTACGATCATTTCCAGCTTCCCTGTAGCTCTTGGCCAGCGGGACACAAGGGCAGCTTTATGCATGGATGTAATTCACACACTCCTTGGCGACGGCCCCGGCAACTGCCTGCAGCACACCACTGATTTACACTCGACCTCAGCAATAGACGACATGAGAAAACAGATAGTTTTGATTGGCTGAGTCATGTTCAAAAGCTGTTGCCTGATAAACACAGATGTGACCACTGAGCTGTTAATATAAATCAGCTGTCCCCTATTCATGCCAGGCCTTTTCAGCTGGGCGGATGAATGGCTGTTAGTTAGTCGGCGACTACAACACGCACAGTAGTGCAAATTTGCTATAAGTCAATCTTGTTAGTGCTAGCAAAAGAGCACACGGGGGGGATGAAAAACAGCACTTGTGGTGGTAACCTCACAGAAAGGTCGTAGTCTGATTCCAGGATTTAACCCACTAATGCTCAGTGACCATCAGAGACTAACAAATCTTCTCCTTGATGCCGTTCGACTATCCCTTTCACGCAGGCGGGTTTTTTTTTCCCCCGCTCCTAAAGTTACCGTCGTGCAGGTTTTTCCAGTAAAATCGGAATGACATCAAGCCTTTGACACACGTGCACCTTGTAAGAAAAGGAGCTGAGCAACCCTGAACCCATCCCATCTGTACACAATAAAAAGGAGAACTGGAATTTATTCCACACTGAAGGAACAGTCATGCTCTCTTGAATCAAGCTCTCGGGATGTGTTGAGCGCGGAAAGGCAGCGCTCGTTTCAATCTGTGCTCGGACTACCTGCTGAGTTACCAGATCCCCAGCGAGTGTGATGTCAAGCAGACGGCTTCTCTGACTCACGCTGCCTGCCACCGCCGCCGCCGCCGCCACACGCTGCATCATGATTTATTCCATGACAGCGAGGACGTTGGGGCCGCGAGATTAAGACGCCTGACACTGATCACCTGGAGAAGAAAAACAAAACAAGTGTTTAAAAGAACACACACACACACACACAGCTGCTGTGTTAGTTGTGCGAACATATTCCGATTCCGTTACAGCTATTCAGAGCGTACGCACGCACAGCCCTGTCTGTCAGTAGGTCAAGACACCATAAAGAGTGTCAGAGCAGGCCGAAAGATGAAGAGTTATGTGCTCAAGCTGTCTGTGACCTTCGCTGTTTGTGCATATGATATCACTCGGAGAGGAAGAAACCACGGGACTCCTCTCCGGTCTCACTCCTGCCACTCTAAACCTGCACACTAGCCGCGGACTATGGTTACATCCACACTGCGCTTTTTCCTTTCGTTTGAAAACAGCTCCTTTTCCGATGACAGCGATCCACGCAGAGACGTGTGTTTATAAGTTACCTCGCATACATACTGACACACCTAATAATCATGTGAATCCTCCAGGTGTGAAAAACAACAATTCGCCAAAGGTAAGAACAAGGATTTCTGTTCGGAGGCCGACGACAAGGTGAAACTCAGTGTAACCGTCCGTCATCTGTCTGTCGTTTCAGTTCCGGTCGGACTCAAACGCAGCCCAAGAGCTTTCAAACAAAAACAGAGTCCAACAGCATTTTCTAACAGCTCCATTTTCAAGGGCCCGAAGTTGCTGGAGTCGTACGCACGGCGCAGCGAGCGCGCTCAGAGCAGAATTTATACATTTGTAAATGTAAACGGAAACAGTGCGGTCTCCCCACGTGTGCGCACAGCTTTTCTCCAGGTACTCCGGTTTCCTCCCACAGTCGCAAAGTATGCAGAGGTTAATTGACCGTAGGTGTGAATGTGAGAGGGAATGGTGGTTCGTCTCTGTGTGTGTTTGCCCTGTGATGGACTTGGCGACCTGTCCAGGATGGGCCTCAACTTTCACCCTGTGTCAGCTGGGATTGACACCGGCATCCCCCATGAAACTCATTCAATGAATGAATGAATGAATGGATATAGTAGTGTGAATATGGACTATGTGCATTCTGGAGCATATGTCTCTGTCATCATTTTTCGTTTCCCTTTAAGGAGCAGGATACTAGAGAGCAGCTGTGTGGTTTAAAAAAAAACAACTCTTTCTTCTTGGCTTTTTTTCTTCTTGCCCGCTCTTGTTCTTTCTTCCTTGCTCACTTCCTTTCTTCTTTCTATCTGCATCTCCATGCACACACGTGCACACACACACACACACACAGGGGCCACAGGGAACTCCAAGTTTCCATTCATGCTTCTCATTATTGGGGCATGTCGGTATTTTATGAGGCCATGTAAACCACTGAATTACTGCACTCTAAAATGCATCCTGACACTATTACGTGACCGTGTTGCTGGAGAGGCCTTTCATTGCTGGAGCGAGGGCCTAAAATGGTGGACGACAAAAGAGCATGACTTGTTAATTATTTTTAACTGCAGGATAAAAATGATTATGAAGTAAGCCAGGATACACAAATGGCCGAGGCCACACCATAAAGTGACCCCGTCTTTGGAGGAAGAGCTGACTCCAGCGTTAGCGGGGGTAAACGTGGACGCGCGCCGCACAGAGCGCCACTATCGTGCCTGTTTTCTGCTATATCTCATGTAATTAAAGGAATTCACAAATGAGGCACAATTAGCTGTTTGATTGGACAGACGAAAGAAAAGCTCAAGGACACGCACCTCGTTTTAAAACCGCGGATCTATTATAACGTGATTAAAAATCAAATCTATATTAAGAAATCCGTCTTTCAATATATTCCAACATGTCACATTAATTACAGCAGCGTACGTGAAATAATTAATCGCAACCTTTTTATATTTACGAAACAAGCACTTCATTCATTCTCGAATTCAGACTTTTCGCAGAGTTTTTCTGAGGAATACGAGTCTGTGTTTTTTTAGTGGTATGTGCTCGAGTACAAGCGTGAGAATGTGTGTGTGTGTGTGTGTGTGTTCCAGCTTCCCCTGCAGAACAGATTTCATGCCATGGATTTTTCTTCTTTTTTTTCTCCTCTCTCTCTCTCTTCTGCACACAACTGATGATCAAAAAGAGATTTTTACAAGTGGCTGTCATCACATGTCAAAAAAAAACCACTTGACTGACCATTTTACTGCATTAAAAATACAGCTCGTCATCACAGGAACACCGACGATTCGTCATAGCAACTGCACGCTCGCTGATGGACTCTTAAATGCTTTCAGATTTGTGTACATTTACAGTTTTGGTGACGGAGCGCTCACTGCTGACATACATCATGTCAAACGCCTTGTATTGGTCGTAGAGTAATCATACACATCATAGGGAAACTTGTACTCATGATTTACTCTGCAATTGATTTGTGATCACACCCCGCACCCTAAAAACACTTACTACTATATTTATAAGGCCCATGTTATTTATTTGAACACTGCTGCTTTCCATGCTAAATCTGTTATTTCCAATCTTTTTTAAACATGCCCTTGGGTTCTCAAATACACAGCATTTATAAATGTCGCGTAGGTTGCTGCTCTGCAACTGGGCACTTGTAGTTTTGCATCCCCGTGTCTGTGCACGTACTGTATGTGTGCGTAAAGCGTGGCAGCGAAGCAGCGGCGGGGGGCGAGCTGTCGGTCGGCGGGAGCAGTGACAATGAAAGGTGGCAGAGCAGTCAAAACAAGCCCTGTTCTTCCAGGCTGAGGCCAAAGTGCTGTTGAAGAGGTTCTTTTGAGACACCCTTAATGTGGTAAAGTGATCTCCTCCACAATTGGGACACTCCAAGAGGCCATCCCTGACAACTAGAGCAAAGCAAGCTCCCTCCCCTGGTCCCTCACATCAATCCTGTGAGTAGATAGTTCCACGGAGCAAAGAATCAGCATCATGTGCGACACTTCAGAGCGACTGCATTCTTTGGCAGTAACCAATCATTTGCATTTAATTAAAAAAAACAACACAATACTCCGAATGCAGTTTCCTTCAACACAATCGCCTTCAGCTTAACAACTATTTCACCTGTTCTGTAATGTGTGTGGTGTCGATGTGGTCATGACTGTGTGTCTGCGCCAGTTCACCACGGTAACCTCTGTGGACTCGTATGAAAAGATTCTGACTTTGTGGAGAAGCTGCCTGAATGAAACGGAGGCCTAAGCTGAGAAAAAGCCAGCCAGTGCCCAGAACACGAAAGCAGAGCCCAGCTGGCCGGCTGACAATTTGGCAGACAATACCAGCAGACTTACCACTCACTTTTTTACAAGGGCTGCCTCAAATTGCTTCTCTCTTTCTCTCTCCGCAGCACTCACAAAAGAGAGAGTGGCAAATTGAAACCGAACTTTATTGGCGGCTGTAGCCAGACATAGTCCGGAATAAGTATGGTTGCCCTGATCCAAATAAATAATCACCATCAAAGGAAAACTGTCTAAAACACAGATTTGACCATTCTGGGGAACTCTCTGCAAAGCCTACAAAGTGGAATTGAACTTTGGGCTCGGCTTAAATGAAAAGGGGATTTCTTTTCTTCTTCTCCCCCTATTCTACATCTTCCTCCTTTCTCCCTTTACTCCGTCTTCTTGTCTGTTGAAACATGTGGTCAGCTGTTATGCTTCCATGTGGTCAGATGATCAAAGCTGGGGAGCAGCAGTAATTGTCCCCCGCTGAAGCCCTGCCCCGGCTGGGATCAGGATCCCAGCAGGTGGGGGGGACAGCCATGAGAACGGAGGGAGAGGGTGGAGGAACGCAAGAGGCCCTGCCTGGCAGAAATAAAGACTTCCTAAGGGCTGCTCTCTGACAACAGAGCCCCAAAGGGAGAGTGAAAAATGAAGCCTCCACACATTCGGAGGGGTTTTCACTGAGGGAAAGGGGCCGCCATTGGGGTGAACATTAGGGAGAGAGGGCAAGATGGAAAGCATAAGAGAATAGGATTATAATATTTGCTCAGAGCGAAGAGGAACAATTGTGCGCCCATTTCACAGTGTCTTAGATCTGAGCCTGTGTCGAATCCAAGAAGGTTCTTTTGATGGTTCATGAAATATGGATGTTGTTTATTTCACCTGCTAACCCAGACTTCTCTGGCCAAACCGCTTCCATCAGCAAAAACTATCAATGGCGAAAAAAGAAGAAGAAGAAGAAGAAGAAGAGAAACTGCAGAAATAAACTTGGCAATCCTTCTCCGTAGAGCACACAAACACGTGAGCCACTGACAAGAAAGTAAACACGGCAAAGTCTACTTTTTCCCTGTCGCGAGCAAGCCAACAAACACATTATTAGCATACACAAACACAAACACACACACACTAGCACCGAGGTGGGGAAAGGCCGCGCATACCTCGGCCAGTCGGTGTTTACCTGAAGACCAGAGGGAGCTGTGAAAGCTCACAAGTCGGGCTACTTTGCATGTACGTGGGAGCCCACAAAACACTTCTCACTGCTGTCCGTCATTTTGATTGCCCAGCACGACTCCTCCACCCCGAACCTCCCAACACCCCCACCTCGCTATCCCCTCCCCAGCCAGATGGCTTTTTTTTTTTTCTTTTTTTTTCTTTTTTTTTTAAACTGTCTGTGGGCTCCTGCACCTCTGCTCTACCATTCTAAATCCCTGAGATGGCCGGGTGGAGTGCAGGGTTTTGGGATCTCTGCGTGGACAAATGGTTTCGGAGGTAGCAGAGCAAATAAAACGGATTAAGAGGAGTCTTTTCACAGATACTTCAAAACTATTTTGGCGCTGAGCCATGGACACCCCCACCACCACCACCCCGAGTACGCCCCCCCTCAACAGGAGGAAAAAAATCAGACACCCACAAAGAAATTTTCAGAGCATACCGACCTTATTTATGGCCGATATGCGATGGCTAGACTTTGCGTGTGTTGCATTGTAGTGAAATATAAAAAATGGTTTAACAGTGTGCATATATATATATATGTGTATATATGTGTGTAAATATGCATATATATACATATATACACACATATATACACATATAAATATACCCACATATATACAGATATATATATATATACACACACATATATACATATATACACATATACACACATATATACAGATATATATATACACACATATATACATATATACATACATACATACATACATACACATATACACACATATATACAGATATATATATCTATACACACACACATATATACATATACATATATACACATATACACACATATATACGGATATATATATATACCCACATATATACATATAAACACATATATCTATACATATATATATGAAGCTACTACAAAGATTAATACATAAACACATACAAGGAGCACTGATGCTCCTTGTATGTTTTTAATGTTGTATTCATTCAAACAGCGTCAGAGCGAAGGACCCTGCAGCCTCTACAGTGCATGAGAGCGTCCCACACTTTAATCCAATAACGTGACCATGTATTACAGTAACGACAGACGAGCCTCAGCCTCATAACTCGGCCCCGGCACCTCTCTCTTTTACTGGGAATAATTATGACACGCTCCTCCTGACAAACCACATGTTTTATTGCCCTGTAAGTAGAAATGAAAAGGTAGTGATGACAAGTCTGAAAGCACATTTCTACAGCGCAGAGTGACTCATGCACCCCTATAAATACTGTCATTTGCATAAGAGTGCCGCCGTCGAAAGCTCCGTGACACTGATTGAAAGACTTAATTTTTGCAGTTTAAACCGTCTGAGATTTAAAAAATATACATATATATTGATACGTGTGTCATTTTAAAGCACACGTTTACACCGTTGGAACTGAAAAGAGCAATTCAGCCACAATCAGGACAAAGTGCATCAATCGAGGGTAATATGAAGAAAATCCAAATGTCACCTCTTGGCTCAATCCAGCCAAAGGTTAGATTCTTGACTCCCTGCTGTCTCCTGTCATTAGGTTGCTTAGCAACAGGCTACAAGCTATAATTAGTTTATCAAAATTAAGATTTCCATTTAGTTAACACAAAAACACTTATGTGAAATGTGTCACATGTTCACTAAAAGAGATTCCAAAGGCATGCATTGAAATATGAGTGATTTATTTTCCTTTTTTCCTTCTTTTTCCTTGAAGACTTGGCATGCTACGCCTGTCGCCACAGAGTGAGATGTACAAGTGCAGCTGTTATGGCATACTTAATGAAAAATCATACGATGGGGCATGATATCACCCCGAGAGCATCTGTCAAGTGTTATTCTCATATGTTCGTAGCATTCCAATTATGAAATGGTCTCGCGGTCCCTCTCAATCCCGCCATCCTCATCGTTACGACCGTGTACCTGCAGCGAGCAAAATAGCTTATTTCTCCCGACACGTGGAGCATACACTCCTGCACATCCACCATCCAGTGGTTGGATGCTTTGATTCAACGCGCCTCAAAGTGCTCGTGGTTTCAATTCGAGCTCCGTGAGCCTTCGCGAGGAAACAAAGCAGAAATGGTAACCGCATCAACGGCGAGCCACTCAACTGCACTTAACCTTGATTCCCTGACTACTCTACACCCAGTGCATCCAGCCCGTTTACGCTCGCATCCTAGCCCTTCCATCGCGCTTCATTTACCGGTGGACCAGTGCGTCCCACAACCTCCTCCACTCATCAGGAAGCGGCACGTCTAGTTATGACTCTAAGTGGAAAAAACAGCAGCGCCGGCTCCTGTTGACATGTTACCAGGCAGCAACGAAAGGGTCACCAGGATCACTCAATTAGCAGGGGTGACAAAAGACCCAGCAGGATCCAGCTCAGCATCCCCCCCCCCCCCACACACACACACCATCACCACCCCCAAAACCCAGGCAGAACATCAGCCACCATGAGCAACGAGCAAGGGCCCACCTGCTGCCACCAACCACCATATATGTGTTTTTAGTTAAAATTGATGAAACCAAAATTAGCACTTCTGGATGTTGTTAACATACGGTAAATTCATGCCAAACTCATTACCCAGAGTCCCCGGAGTTCTGCTAATTGCTTGATCTGAAAAGATGTAAAATAAATAAATACATTTACAGTGATATTAAAACAACCTCGACGGACTATGTGTGTGACAATTCCTTTTGTATTAGAGCTGGATGCAATTAGTGGACGTTAAAGGAGACGCCGACATACAGTTGTAACCTTTAAAGTGTATGTGAATATGAATATGAAGTCCTGTGAGCATATGTATCACTAAAAGCTGTGCTGACACGGTGGCGCAGGTACATAAATGCATATAGATCTTTTGCACGCATGTGTCTTTGTGTCTGCCTCTTCGTTCGTCTACTTTTTTCCCCATCCTCTGTCTGTCAGTCTGTCAAGGCCATCTGTGTGTATTTCCCTTTCGTGGCAGCCTGCCTGCCTTGCCTGCCTTGCCTGCATTTCTCTACCCCTCTCACTCTCCTATTTGCAGCAGAATGCCTCGTGTCTCTCGATCAGTGCTCGGTATTGTAAAGTTTGCACACAAGCCCGCGTGTCTGCTGTAACATTTTCCCCGTCGAGCGGCTGCTGTTGAGGTGAAAGTTGAAGACGATGTCGCCGGAGAGACGGAGGTGTCAGCGAGAGATGTGGTGCTGTTCCCTATAGAGGACGCTCGCCCTGATGGGTCTCTGCCTCGGCATCAATGTAAAGGGCAGTGGTAATAATAATAAAATAAAAAAAAACTAGATGCCTTTGATTGTAGAAGATTACACATGCACACGCAACATAATGTAGCAGCGAAAAAAGAAAATCAAAGACAAAAACTCTCTTGAGTCTTGCAAAGGAGTTGTAGTGCGTCTATTTATGTTTGTGCATGTGTGCGAGGAGGTGATTTCCATGTGTTAGAGGGTTCAGTAGAATGATAAGACACATTGAGGTTACAGGATCCTTGAAGTTTCCATGAGTTTGATCACTGGAGTCACTCACTTCAATTTCTTACCAAGCAGGCAATTAAGTTTTTGTCCTTACACTATCTGCAATAAGGACCACAACAACTGTTCTGACCGAGTGGTCGAGAAAACAGATTGTGAAAGTCCACCATTTTACCTCTTTAGTGTCATGACTTCTTCTTCTTCTTCTTTTCCTCCCTCTCATCCCTTTTCCAAGAACCGTGAAGTATAGGTGTTAAAACCAGTAAGCGCTTGAACTCGCTGGCTGATTGACTGACTGACAGACTAGAAGATTATTAGATATCAAAAACAGAGAGAGACTGAGCTGCAGGGAAACTGGCAATGAGGATACTGTACAGTGTTTACATCGTGGCATTCATCTTTTATTTGTATCCTTCATTAAAGCAACAGGCACAATTTGTATCGCTCTCCGGCTCCTGTTTGCTCACCGTCCTAAAACACGGAGCCGGTGCATGAAAAACATGACACCACATTAATATATATAATAATAAAGCCATTATTTTTCATCATGCAGTTCCTTTGTGCCTCCAATTTAGTTTTTATAAGAAAGTGTCCTGGCGACGAAGAGAATGAGATTATGAAAGGGTAAAAGTGATGGATGTAAACATGGATTACGGTTTTTGTTGTTCATTTTAGATTTGACAGAGCGGTTAGTTTCAAAAACCAAATGCATGATAGTAGATTGCGTGCATTGCAACAGCTGGCATCGCCGTTTACGCGAGAAGACCTCGTCAGCTGCTCTCATCCCACTGATAAACACAGTCACCAGAATAAACATGACTCAGGGAGCAATGAACTCTGAGTCTCACTTCACCACATTTGCATGGGGACAATTTAAATTCCAAGTTCGTTTTTTTTTTCTCTCCCCCCAGTCATCGAGGCTCTCCGCCCACAGGCACCCCTCACACGCCGAGCAGGTATCACGAGTTCACACGTCACTAATGGTTCCCTTTTGGCGTCCATTAATAGCCCAAATGAGCATCTTTACACTCGGCAAACAGTCACACGTAACCTTGTGTCACCTCAAACCAGCCAGTGGGTCACAAGATAGCGGGAGGTCTCAAATGAGTGAATGATTTACTTGGAATTGCTACGTGAAGTAAATAAACCCAAAGTAATATACGTACAGTATACAAAAAAAATTTTTTAATGCAATTTTGGAAAATATGCTCTGTATTCTCTTTTTTTGGTTGATGGACCGGAAACAAGGCAGTAGGTTAGTGCAGTGCAACAGCTGGCACCGGTTTACGCAGGAAGACATTCAACTTATAAACGCAGGTGTCAGAACAAACGTGACCGATGTAGATATAACACACCTACTGTAGCACACAAATGTCAAAAAATGTTAGACTGATCCCTTCCACAATGTAAGATGTGGAAATAAAACATTAAAAGCTCAATTGTAGAAGAAGAATCAGTGATTTCTAATGCTGAGACTGCAGACTGGAACAAATGGAGGGTTCCTCCACTCACCCCTCCCTTTCGGAAGGAACTACGGTGGCCTTTGCATACCAGAAAGGAAATAAATGTATATAGACTGCTTTTTCTAAGGCTATGAAAACCAAACGGGTTTCATTTTAACGCAATTATACACTTCAACAAAGATCCTTATGATATTATATTGAATTTCTGACTCCTAAATGTTAGGCACTGGGCCTTTAGTTGTTGCTACACGGGATCTTAACATCGCTCCGCTGAGAAACAGAGCGTCGTGTGCCGAGTTGATGGGCTTAAATCAGCACCGTGTGAACTCACTTGACAGCGTCTCGCGCTGCACCTCAAAAATCAATTCAATTAACATTCGAAATCCACAAGGTCCTCCAACATTTCACATTCTGCTCCAAGAACACGACTGTAATTAAATGTTTCTATTCTCTACAGCAACCAGGGGAGAAACGGTGCGGAAGAAGCTGCCTCAGAGGCAAAAACCAACTCAAGTAAAAAAAAAAAAAAAGTGGGGTAAATGCTTAAAAATTCACAAGACTCGAGCAGAGTGTTTAAATTAAAAGACAGGCTCAAAGTAGGAGGAGATGGAGGAGGAGGAGGAGGAGGAGACATGGCAGGACAAAAAGCAGGGGACGGGGGTGTATGACACCTCAGTCTGTTGACACTACACGTGTGCAGTATTTAATTAGCTGTAATCCAATTGCGGGGTACGGCATACGGCTTCCTGTTCAGAGAGGTGCAAAGGGTCGAAATAAACAGCTTACAGGACCATTAATGACTAAAGATGCTGTCTGCAGCCTACAGGGAGACAGACTTCTGCCCTTTGTGACACACCGAGCATCAGTGCACTCTTCAGGTGTGAGCTGACCTCCAGATTTCACATTTCATGTCCGAGTTCTCATCACTAATGTTAAGACAATCGACACAGAGTGGCTGAATGAGAAAGGACATGTAGGATCAGAGTAAAGATAAATGTGGCTGTCTTATCTTATCTTGTTTTTTTTTACATCACATCTTGCCCGAGGGTGTCATTAAAGCACCTTTTTTGGGGGGGGATCGCTGTTCTCGACAGAGATCAAAAACTATGGCGAGCATGTGTTTGTAACTAGAAGCCCTGCATACGCATAAAACACAGCGTTGTTGGCTGATTATGATAGAGATCTCTTCTCTTCTCAAAACCACCTATGAGCCAAAGGTGTCAGATTGCAAGGCTCTCTCTCTCCCTCTCTCTCTCCACAGCTCATCCAACCCGACTTAAATCATCATCCAAGCCCCCTTTTCTCCAGATGAATTAAATTCACCACACACACGTGTCAGTTGATCCGATGGGTACAACAGTTGGTTGATACAGAAGGCATGGGCTTTTTTAAGGGAATACATGAAGCTGAGTGGTCAACGGCTGATTGGAACGTGGCTGAAAACCATGGCAACAGACTCCTCAGTAAACAGTTTATGGAAGCCCAGTAAGAAACCCGGTGGTTTGGATAAAAACAGCCTTGCGCTAATCAGTGCATACCAACACCTCCAGCGCCCAAACCTCCATGAATCTCAGGAACAGATGTGTCAACTGTGCCGGCGCGTACATGCTGTGCCACTGCAGCGCGTAAGCCAATCAGAAGAGTATTACTCAAAGAGAATGTCTGCATAAATGATGCGTCTTTGTGTGTGTGTGTGTGTGTGTGCGTGTGAGAGAGAGAGAGAGGAAAAGGAAGGCAGATCAGAACCGTCGTCGTCAGAAGCAGAAGTTACTCTATCCTGCTCATTGACTGACACAAAAAAACTGTTTAGAAAAAGGTCCTTCCTCACATTTCTGCAAGTAGCGACAAGAAGTTCAAACCAAATTTCAAAGATCTGATTAGGAACAAAAAAAATTGCATTCAAAAGCGCGGCTCTCTGCGTTTAACGAAAAAAGGAGCAAATGAACAGGAAAAATGTGACAGCTAGTTAAAACTGCACGATCAAAGACGGGGGGAGGAGGAGGGGGGAGTATCTTGACCTATCTGCCTATACCCTGACGAGAGGAGATGTGTCATTAAATATAATGTTGCCAGTTACTCTGGTGAGATCAATAAGCCAGCGGCGCCGAGAGCAAAGCGATCGCACAGGGCACACTACAAACACAACTCATCTCATCATCTTCAAGGTCTCACAGACCAACACAAAACCCTGAGACCGTCTCCGAATCAAAGACTCTCACTGTCTGACATGACAACGCAACACACCTGAGTCCATGTGCACGCACACACACACACACACGTAAATGTGTGCACATGTACAGTATGTGAACACAAACAGACACTTCACCCTGAAGTTTTAAGGCCCCCCCCCCCCCCACAGCTGCTTCTTCTCCCAATGTAACCATGATGTATAATTCACCCCCATCATTTATCAACATAATCATCCGCTGGGGCAAACAGGGAGGGAGCTGGCAGTAAAGTGACACATCTGAGGTCAAGGGGAGTCATCTTTCAGGGACTGGAGGTTTGCTGACAAGCTGCGGCGCCGCGTGGCGAAGTGGCCGCGTCGACGGAGGACGGAAAAATAAGGGAGGCGCGGAGTAAGGGGGGGGGGGGACGCTGCCAGTACAGATGCCCGCAGACAGACCGCCTCGCCTGAGAGACACAAGAGCTGCTGGAGCCTCAGACAGCTCGCTCCATCACCCTCTCTAACTCTCCCTCCCCTCCTGTTGCCATCTGTGAGGCGCGCGCACACACACACACACACACACACACACAGCACCCACTGACTAAGAGGCCCAGGGACACTTAGCCACGTTAGCAGCCTTACTAAGACAGCTGTGTGTGGTAACTGCTGACATGCTTTAAAAAGACTAAGAGAGAGTGAGAGTTGGTGAAGAGGGTGAGAGGGAATCAGAGCTGCTGAGCCAGATGGTTGGTCTAAGCTGAGCTAAGCACCGAGATAGAAGACTGAGATAGATACCAGCCAGGTGAATTTTTTTATTTACTTTTTTTTTCCCCACAGGTTGGACTGAGGAGAGCCACCACGCTGCCATGTTTTCAATAAACAGTGCTTTGTATGTATGTGCAACTTTGCATGATAAGCCCCGGTGGTCTCACCCTGTACTCCCATCATGGATATGCTACACTTCATTTCTCTTTGTGTGCACTATTCTTACTTTTGCTTCTCATCTATGACTCTTTCAGCTTTTGGATTAACCCTTTAACACCTAAGCCTCAAAATGTCCGTCTGGACTTTTTTTTGCTTATTTTAACCATAAAAGTGTCAGAAAATGTCCTGAAGTGCTTTTGTCAATTTTCCCAGAATAACTTTCAATATCTGGCAGTTATTTCCAACTAAGCGCATTTTAAAATAGTTTATTAACGATTTCAAATGAAGAAAAACAAAACGTTTTATTTAGAAAAACACTGTAGAAACAACTGTTGGGTGTTTTTCCACCTCTCTCCTCTCTGGTGATAAAGACTCTGATTCTCCGGCGTCCTGAAACAGCACAAGCGGAATTACCGCAATAACCACATGTCGGTTTTGACGTGCAACTTCTCAGCTTTCAGATACCGTTGGATTTTTTCCGACAACACAAACCGTCGCGTAATTACGGTAATGCAAAGTGCGCTTGTATGCAGTATATTCTAATCAAACAAGGACTAGAAGACATGACCAATTCAAATTATAAGTGAGCGCTCAACATGTTATTACTTTGGGACGTTACGAAGAAAACTGACTCATTATTTGCACAGACTTTAAGGTGAATGAAAGTCCTTGGTGTGATAATTGTCTGCCCTTCAAAATGCTCACATTTTGTTTTAAAGAGCAGTCTTAATATTGTGCTGGCAGGTCGCTGCTGCATCAGCCTGGAATGGCAAGTCAAATCTGCCTTTAGAAACGTAGGAAAGGCCAAACGTGAATCAGAGAACGGAAGCAATGCAGACATTTTTCATAAAAAGGATGAAAGTGCTTTTGCACAGCTGAGCTGTGTAGACACACATATTCCATCTCTCTCTCTCTCTATGGCACACAGACAGTAATGTGCACACAATTGCATTGGCTGTAATTTGTAACCCATCCAATATTAAGAGCGATTGCCCAGCAACATGGCGCACACACACAAACCTGCACTTGAGTCTCTATACATCTATCACATCAGCATCTTACCCGGCTCCCGTGACAACAGGCCAATCGGATGCCCCGGATAAACCCCACTCCCAACCCACACCCATGGAAATACACACATAGCATCTCCAGTTTGCATACACACACACACATACACTAATCCAGCTGTGATTCTTGGACGTAATCCAAGTTGTTTGTCTGGCTTGTAGCGCAAGATGGAGACTGTGTGTTTGTGTGTGTGTGTTAGTGTGTGTGTGTAAGAGCTTATTTTCTCTCATAAAAAGCAGCATCATGTCAGCGATCACTCAGAAAACAGATGAGGATGATGATGGCGAACACTGAAATAGCAGGTGAGCGTGCCACAGGGAGACAGAGATACAGATGACAATTAGAAGAGGAAAAATAAAAAAAAACGTGACCGTCATAGAATCATTCACACGTGACTCTACTCGGACAATGAACACAAAACTACACAAGCGTTTGGGAAGTGTGTGGTGGTGACGGAGGTCGTTCAGGAGGCCCAGTGCAAAGATGTTTTAAAGAATGAGCAGACAGGCACAGCGTAATGGGCTAAACCAGCATGAATGCACAGAGGAAATGTAAACTGTGCTCTGTTTACAGCGTTTTGAAAGTGAATGGGACTCACCGGTGCTATGAGAACCTGGTGCGATGCCGTCATCCGGGCCTGCAGGTATCACTTAGGATTCAGGAGAAAAGAAAAAGAACAGCATTAGTTTCATCAGGAATAAAACATGCTGATGTTCCGTCTGCGTCTAATTTATGAGGTTTTGTCTTCTCTATGCTGTACTCACGAAACTATATATAAATATTGGCTTGGATGTATGGCAACATAGCAAAGTGGAGAGCTAACAAACAGACTGTGGACAAGCCAGTAGTTCTGCCAGATTATCTAAACCACTATATGTGGATCAGAAGCTGAAAATGAGAGACCTACATTATATTTGTAAAGGTAACATATGTGTGCACATGTAAATGAGACTAAGTACACTGTACACAGTTTACATGGTTACAAGCTTGTTTTCGCACTGGAGTTGTCATGTAGCTTAGTTTAAATCTTATTAATCTTTTTTTCTTCTAATCTTTAGTACACTTACATTTTCATTGACAACAAAAGAAAGAAAATGAAAAAACGTTGTGTGAAAGTGGAGTTTCCTGTTAACCAAACAAAATGTTTGTAGTGGCCATTGCACTTGGCCACTACAAACATTTTGGACTCATTTGTTTGGTCATGGGTCATGTTTGGTCATTGGTCATGCTACTTGAGGTCACGGTTGTTGTGTACATGGCTTTTTCCAGGACAATGAAAATGAGATTTGAGTTGATTTACCAATAAATGTTTAAGTGTTTTATTTTCTTACCTGTGCTATCTCTTAGCTACATCTAGCCATGCACTTTTACATCCAGGAAGTACTAAACCAGAGCCAACCTCTTTAGACTCCTTTTATGGAGTTGTTCCTGTGGGAATGTACCAAATGTGATCCAGGTGGAGGGGGGATTCAGGATGAGTAATATTGTATTGTTGTTGCTCTGATCCCACTTGTTTAATATGTGTAAACATCACTTTAGTTAGAGGAACAGCTGATTTGTTACTTAGTGTTTGTTAAAGTAGAGAAGCAGTCCAAGTACACTTTTTTGTATGTTCCAAAACTATAATTTCTTGTGATGTTCAGTCTAAAAACTGCACTTTAGCTGCAATTTGAGCACAACTATGATCTTTTCCTCATGTCAACATGGTAACTCACACGCAGTGACAAGATTAACATCTGGTTTTAAGTTTTGGGGGTTTTATCTTCCATATTAGCACTAAACACAGCAAAGGCTGATGGGAATGCTGATAGTTTTAGACACATTTAGAATGTCAGTTATTTGATGGTCTCTGGCTTTTTTTAATTGCAAACCAATTCTATGTCACTAGATGCACATATGCTTTAACAATGTCCTGTGAGTAGATATTATAATGTAAAATATTGTACACTCTTTACTTCCTGCAGCTGTCTGTTTCTCTTGTTTTTCTCTTCTCCTACGAGCCACTCGAATCATCAGGGTCAGGTTTATTATGGTACGCAAAAAAGGAAATGCTGTTTTTTCACTCTGCCGGCTGCTGTCCTTGTATTATGAGTGTGTGCATGTGTGTGTGTCTGTTTAAGGGCAGTCGTGGAGTTACTTATCCATAAGGGTCAAAGGCATCATGGGTTATAATCTCCTCATGGACAACCTTCCCACCCAGCAGCACTGCTACTTCAGACAAAGACCTTGGCCTTAGCCTTTAGCGGTCGCTTCCTCTCCTTGGCGTTCGGCAGCGTCTTCAAACGACTGACCTATCGTAATAATCGACTTGTTAGATTCATTTCGAATTTCACATGTCAATTAAATGAGTGTTGCCCGTGGTGATTAGCAGATTCCACTAATTGTCACTCCCTCCTCCTTTTTTTCCACCACTTTTTTTTGCCCCCCCGTCCCCTCCTCCTTTTGCTCTCTTGCCATTTTCCACATGGAGGAGCAGGAAATGGGGCTTTGTGCCGTCGGGCCCCATGTCAAAGATGGCTCCTTAGCCACTTTTCCCAGCCACACTACTCCTCTGAGACTCCAAGATCCCCATTCTCATCTCTGGGGTGCCAGAAAAAGGTGCATATGTGTGTGTGTATGTGTTTGTGTGTGTGTGTGTGTGGGAGAGCGCATATAGATCACACAAGCGTGAAGTATATAGGGATAAGTGGATATACATTTAACCCTGTTTGGGGCCACATCACCAGGATGCAGGACAAGATGTTCAGAAACCCGGCATTTAAGTCCCATGTGCACTTACAACAGACATGAGCACGGAAACACACTCAAACAAACACACTCGTCCACGCGCACCGCAGCAGATAATTACCCCGACAACAACAACACCCCCAGTGCTTTAGACCGGGGACGTGTCGCCACCAAGCCCCTCCCTCATTGTCTATCTCCCAAGCTACCTGTTTGTTTTGCTTGACTTATTGAACTTGATCTGGGTTTTCACAGCATTTTTTTTTTTTTTTTTTTTACTGTGCATCTCAGTGGTGTTAAAATGGACTGTCAAGCCAATACAAACTGAAAATATTATATGCAAAAGCCCAATTTCCCCTTAAAAAAGATGTGATTTGTGACATAGTAAACACAAAAATTATTCTAAAACATAAAATTAAGTATTAAGTATGTATGAGTACATCCAGTGTACATATTTAACATTCTTCTTGAAATGTGCTCATTATTTAACACTTTTTTAACAAAAGTGTTTTAATACTTGCTTAAATAAACTCTTAACATCATGTAAATGTAGTTTGTTTGCGCACGGCTTAGTATACAGTACAAAATCTTCAGGAAATGATTGCCTGTTCAGTGAGTCATTCCTTCTATTTCCAACATAAGTAGTTAGTGCAGGTGTGAGAATGCATAGAAGTAAAAACTGGGATATTTCCCACATGCACATCGATACACCCACACACATATGCCCTGCTCCGATCGCTTTGACAACTGTGTCATGTTGGCGCTATCTAAGAACTCTACAATATTGGGCTTTGGAAACCCTCGGAAGCAAGCGAGACGGGCGGCTCTCCTTCAGATCTTAAGCGGCTCTCTAATCGTTCCTCGTCACAATTAAACCCAGCAGACAGCGGCCCCCAAACACTGGGTAACATCTTAAAAACTATATGAATGGTCCCCACACCCCCTCCGACCCCATCGCCAATGTTCAACACTAACCAACCATCACACAGACCTACATTCATAGACCGGTGCTACAATGGAAAACACTGCAGCAGGCCAGTGCAGCCCAGACAGACGGTTTCGTTTGCACTTTATCAGACCATACAAAACAGCAATGCCTCATTGAGCCACCATTTGCTGGTAGTTTCCTACAAGAAACAAAACAAAGAACAGGGCGGCCTGGTCTTTCCTTTTAGCGCCAAAGCAGCAGAGCAAGGAGCACGCACACATGGAGAGAGAGAGGGAGAGAGAGAGAGCAGCACAAAAACACACTCAATTACACATCTGTCATATCCTTTAGAGAACACGATGCTGAGCAGTTTGGCCTTAGAATTTCACATTACTCACCTGGAGCAAAGCAAACTCATAGAACAGACATAAAACTGAAATATTTAAGTTTTCACTTGAAACAATACGACTGTAAGTTACATTCCGGTATAGCTGCGGGAGCTCAATGTTCTGCTACACGAGAACAATGGCGTGTTCTCATGACTGGGTCATGGACATGGCAGTGTTTAATAACCACTTGGGGATAACTTCTGTTGGGGCAATTGCTCTTCTCTACCCCCCCCGTTGTCTCCCACACTCTTCCTCTCTAGTTTTACTGCCACGATAACTCTTGAGCGAGTACGCCAGTGTGCATTGTGTGCGTGAGCCAGTCAAGGCTGAAGCGGCATTTGTGCATCTGTGTAGTCATGCGTGCGTGAGCCACGTTTGACTGAGTCTGCTGCTCGTGGGTGAGTGCTGCAGCAGCAGAGGGAGCCGAGGGAGGGAGAGAGAGAGAGAGAGAGAGGTCTGCGATGTGAGATGGGCTGACTTACAATCAGGCTATCAAACGCACAAGAAGCCGTGCACAGTTTAAGAGGCTTAACTGTGTCTGCGCGTGCTCACACAACACAGACAAAGCATCCTGGCAACTGCCGCAGTTATGTTTGGAATGAGAATGAGGGTAATGCGAGAGACACAAACATGACACTATCATGTCTGAGGAGTAGATCTACACGACGAGCCGTGTGAATAAACAAGTGTTTTGCTCAGTGCATACCTGAGCCCATATTCATTTGCACGGAACCTGAAATCAAAAGGCTTTGTAATTCTTAGCCATCATAGCCACACCACACAACCCCCACCAACAAAATACTCTGGACGAGTGGATTATATGGCCATGATGACTCTCGAGACGGAGGTGCAGATACGGTGATTGCTCCTTGCCTCTCCTTTTCCACCTTAACTCCGCTCTACCCTCCAAATGGCAGCTGTTGGTCCCGGTACAGGGTGGGTGTGTGATATTTTGTCTGCCTGTGTGTGGATGAATAAATAATGACAGTGAAGGACCTTTGGGAAAGAACTAGGCTGCTAATCTGGCCTGCTTTAGGTCTTCCGTCCTAACCAGCAAGAGGGAAAAGAGGCCCGAGATGGCCGCTAATTGGAAGTGGCGAGGTGATCTAATGACACTGCGGGGATACTCTGGTTTGTCACAACGTGTAAAGTCCCCAACATTTCAAGGGTGGCTGACTTTAAGTAGGAGTTCATCAATGCACAGGCTAACGCAGACTACTCCGGACAGAGCAGGTCCCGGGGTAAATGAGGTTAAATCAGTGAGGCTTCTCAGAAAGACTCTCACTTCTTCTTCTTCTTCTTCTTCTTAGCCGCCGACTTTGCACCGGCAACACCTCACAAAAGAAACCGTGACAGTATATGAAGTCGGCACTGTCAGCTAAAGGAGACAGAGCAGCAGTCGGGCTCGTGATGCAGGTATCTTACCTCAGCCATAACACGACGGCAGACAGCGCCACATTCAGCACACAGCATGACAGAGAGCCTGTTGAGGAGAAAATAAAACTGCATGAGCTCAGAGCATCAATCACAGTCAGAAAACAGGGAGCCAGTACGTAGTCAATTTCCATAGTATCCTCTATTTTCTTCCAAATACTTTCATCATAGTTACTCACTTAAACGTGTGGGATTGGCCAGAGAGAGGAATGTCTGAGAACATGCCCACATTTACATCTCATTTCAAAAGTGAAAAGCATCAGACAAAAAGCGCCTCTTTTGTTTCAACCTCTTTCATTTTTTTCCTCTTTTACTTCTCTTTTTTTTCTGCCTTGTCTATGTTACTTACACCGGTGCACACGAATGGCCGCCATTTGTGGTGCACAACGCTGACTTGTAAAGTTGTGATTTGCACGTGTGCACTAAAAAACAGCTTGATACACAATGAAATCACAAACGCGGAGGTCCTTAAAGTGTGACAGCGGTTCAAGAAGTAGTTGTTGGAGGTTTGTGCACAAAACAACTGTTTTTTTGTGTTTTTTAATACAGTCAACCTATACAGAAGAATACATCAAGTTTCCACGACATTATTTTTCCTACAGCCATCTGTCATCCTGTATGATCCCAGACCACCTTTGGTGCCTCTCATTACCTTAAGCAACCAATTTACATTGTAAACACACATGCAAATCTTGTTTGCCATGTTGGAGGTCTGCAAGCATGGTGGTTGGTTTCAGGACCGAAGATGGAGATCTAGAGGGCCTCCCCAGACCTCCACAAAAACACAGAGCACCACTCAACCCAGCACCCACTGACTGCGTGCTGCCCCCTGGGGAGAGTGCCCACCTCCCGACCTCCTCAAACGGAGGGGGTCAAAGAGAATTTAACACAAGAGTCCCACATTCCTCCAAGGTGATAATTGCTGTAGCTGCTGGCAGGGGGCCATCAGGCACAGGGTAAACAATGGCTCCGTGTGCAGCACCCAGTCCCACCCCTGCTAAACAGAATGCATGTTTGTGACCTGGGTAAATTATGCCATCAAGCCCGGTGTGACAACTTGTTACCCATCACAGTGCGGTGTGTCTGTTTGGTGTGTGAGCACCCAGGTGTTTCAGTTAACTGTAACAAAACACTCAGTCAGGCAAACCACTTCACACGTACTCTCGGCTACAAGCTTACAGGCAAAAGGCTAATTGCGTGAAAAAAGGTGGTTAGCGAAGAGAGCTAAGCAGAGAAACGGCTACAAAACAAACAAAAAAAAAGAATCTGTGCAGTCTAATCACACCTTCTGTGTCGCTCTACAAACCTGGGAGCAGGTAAAGAGGGAGTGATGGATGGAGGCAGAGAAACAAATGCTTCATCTTACACTCTTTGTTTCCAAACCCTGTTCTCTGTTGCATGGGGCCTCACTCTCACTGCAGCAGGGTCCACAGAACACCGGTCAAACTCAAGTCCTACATAAATCAGTAAAAGCTTTAAAAAAAAAAATACACTTTATACCAAAAATGTAAAGAAATCTTGTTAAAAGATCAAATATGGAAAATTGCTTATTTTTCCTTGTGCAAAAACCATTAAAGTCATACTGTCGCACAGGGTAACACGTGACACCATTACACTGAATGTGTGCACTGTGGTTTTTACTGAGTTCCAAGAACACCACCCTGCTGCCATCAGTACTAATTTGAACACTAAATGTGTATTATATTAGCTGAAAATAGTCCCCAACTAATCACTTCCCCCCCGTGTTTGAAAGACATTTCATGAAAAGTTATAGTGCTTGTTTGATTTAGGACATCACTGAGCTCTTTAGGGTTAATAAATAATGTCCATGATGATGTGAGATGAAGAACCCTCTCGAAAACCTGTGTTAAATATTAAGAAAACTAAATACGCCTGCACTGTTGTGCTGTGTGTTGTTAGTGGTGGTTAGTTTAGATAAGGGAAAGGCCTGGCAGTGCCATTATTTCCCGGTCTCTGCCCACATGTGGTTCCCTCCCCTCTTCCCCCCCAGCCACACAGTAAGTCTTGGGAAGGTTATAAAAGCTGAGGGGGTGATTAAGAAGCAGGAATAATGGCCTCCACAAAACTAGGAATGCGCTTAACTGCTACAAACGGCTCCGGAATCGTTCAAAATCGAACTGCTGCCATTAATATTGGAAATGATTCCGTCCGTTTTTGAGCAGGGAACGTGACGGCAGTTTAAACATGGTTTTCAAAAGGAACTCTTCCTGGGCCAGGGTGCACTGTAGGTTTATGATTTATGTCGGAGAGTGACCCAGGAGCAGTTAGGTGGAGTATATCTAGCGCTATGACGACCTACCTATCAGTTCTGCATTGTTGGGAGTTTGGTGGATCCTCCTTAATCCGGGGATTATAAAAGTCAAACATACACGCACCTTCACCTCTCCTCTCTTTCTCACCAAGAAGCGGTATAGAGGCAGAGAGAGAGTTACAGTTTGCTGTCGCTGCCTGCTAAACATGCCCAAACCCCAAACCCCATCACTTTCCTCATTACTGGAGCGTCATGGCTTTTTAGGGCTCTGTGCTTTATCTGGGATTTCACATTTCCCAGCCTGCCACTTGACATGGCTGCCCCAGCTGCCTGCAATCAAGCAGCACAGGGCAGCCGCGAGGCCGGCTGAGTCTTCAGGCAGCACCTTGATTTAAGAATTGCACATCACAACTGCTGGCCTCGCCAAGCTTTGGGTAATTACAGGCCACACATCCCACCGTGCCCCCCGGACCACATCACACTGACCTGGCATAAATGGTGGCGGAGGGGGTGGAAGGGGTGGTCAGATAGAGGTGGTCACGGGTCGAGGGTGGATTACAGGGATATGGATCTGTGCTTTAAAAAGGCGTGAAGTGTGTGACAGAGTTGGGGAAAAAGAAGTGAGAATATGCTCCGCTAAGAATCCCCACTGTCTGCGTGTAGGTGGTCGCGTGCTTTTGTTTTCGCGCACACACGATTGTGTGTACACATGTGTCTATACAGTACACACATTGTGTGTGTGTGTGTGTGTGTGTGTGTGTGTGTGTGCCTAATTGAGAGGTAAGCAAAAAAAGTTGCCTTTAAAGTTGCCAATAAATATCCCGCCAGTAATGTTAAACACCTGCCCGTAAAGCCCAGAGGAATGCTAAATGAAACCAAGTTGCAGAGCCTGTCTCCTGTCTGGGGTCTCAAGTCAAGACAGCAGGATTTGTAATGGCTGTAACCAGGATTATTGAGTTCAAGCAGAACAGCCAGGAAGCAGGGGAAAAAAAACTTGACATGGTCGGTAACACTGCTTTGCCTCCGTCCAATGGCCAGCGCAATGACTAATGTGCGCCCCCTCGACAGTGCAGGATAGTTCCGTTTACTACTACAACTTAATGACACAGCTCAATCAGTTCTACAACTCCTCTCCAATGACTCCAAAAACATGTCAAATGACACAAAACTCATTTTTACCGCCGCTTTTACAGCCGCGTGATCAAAGCTGCGGTTGTGTAATTCTAGTGGACACAAACAAAAGGGTTTCCCCCCGGTGTTCTTTGTGTGAGCGTGAGCTTGATAAAACAAGACAGTAGCCTACATTACAACAACTCATGCCCTCTGATCCTCTCACCTCTTTGTCACACGCCAATAAGCGCCTCATTCACATGCCCTCTTGGACACACATGCCTGAACACACACAAAAAATGAGTGGGCACACATGCGTGTGTGCATTCACATGAAACAGTGTCATGGCAGGAAGAGGCTCTCACTTTGGAGCCTCCAGGGGTGAAAGAGAGTATCTGACCCCAGAAGTCAGAGACTCGGTCGTCTGGCCTCATCTCTGGTTTCGATTCCTCAAGCTCCTGACGCCTTCCTTCCCCGCTGCACCTGTCGAGTGCCAATAGACCTCTTGCTCAGACCCTTTCACCACAAAGAATATACGACCCCGCTGCCTTGGTTCTAGTCCGGCTGACTACTCCCGCACGCAAACCTGGCTTCGGTGCTTATCAGAGTGGAGAGAGACGGAGCAGTACAGCTCGCTCTGGTCAGGTTTGGATCGTAACATTCTGATCTGGTTTGCGTTCCCACTGCAGAGTGCGTAGCCGTGACCGCTACGTAAATATCGTGAAGTTATACCAGTGAGACGCAGGAACGTGACACGGAAGGCCGTCCAAGCTTTGAATGAATCTGCCCCTATCGTCACACGGAAGTGGTGATTCTCAGTCAGCCAATCAATGGCCTCCAGTGTGTTTAGCTCCACCCTTAAGGAGCTGGACCGCAACTGGAAGATCTTGACTCTTCTAGAGATCTGACAGTTGAAACGCAGATAATTGCTCAACATACCAAACTGAACCGTGGTGGAAATGGGGCTAAAGCTGCTGTCGCCACCCTGAGACAGTGCTCAGCAGTCTGGCCTCTCTCTCTGGTGCCCCTCCGCTCCTCACCACGGGCCAGATAAGGCTGACCGAGCACGAGCATTTATTTCCAGAGTCACAGGCTGTCCCATTCAACCCAGAGATTAAGCACTGCTGTCTACACGCAACCATGAATAATGAAGCTATCACTGCAGACAAGCAGGCAACAGCAGTGTGAGTTATACACACCAGTAATCCCACAGGCTGCTGCACACACGTGCCAAGCATGTACAGTAGCAGCACCACTGTACATCGCGCTCATGCATTATTTCAGCAACGCAGAAAACGCAGATCCTCGGCGGGGTTCGGAAATTCAGTAAAAGATCATCAACTTAGCTTTACAATCCTATTATCTTACAATGGGACAAGGGCGTGAAAAGCCACTTGGAACAGCTGCAAAGACAGGGTTATATGTTAAGTGTCCTTGAAAGCTGATTCAAGTAACAGTATACGGCCTGCGCAGATATGTCCTGTATGTGGCAGTCAGACAGGAGTTAGCACTGACAGGCAGAGAAATGAAAGCACAGATGTAGAGTGAGACCACGACACAATACATCGATCAATCATAAATATTCTGGCGGTTCATGTGTACGGAAATATGTAAGAATGTAACTGAATGTGTTGGCAACTCACTGTGTTTGTCCGTTTTTGAGCAGCATAACTCAAACATGTAAGAACAACCTTCAAGGAATATAGGTTACAGCCCAAGGAAGCAATGGTATGATCCAAATATGGAAACTTTACTCTCTCTGAGTGCTTTCTCTAGTTTAAATAGTGGAGAAAATCAACAATAAGGAGAAAACATCTGCCAGTTTGCTATAACGGCAATAATTCAATGATTAATTGAAGTTTCACAGGACAATACAATAATAAGTGTTGTGAAGCAAACAGTGACCTCTACGTCTCATGTCAGGTTAAGATCTGGACGTCTGAGATGACACGTAAGGTTTAATCTTTAATTATCATTGCAGCTGAAGTGTATCACTGTGTATTTATCAATATAATAACATGTATTACCTCCACCAAGGAGCTGTTGGGTTTGCCAGCTTTTGTCAGGCTGATTATGAGGAACATGACGCAAAAACGCAGGGGACGATTTTGGGGGAAACATTTTTTTGGGAGGATGTGGCTTAATTATGGCCCAAGGAAGAAATGATTATTATTATATTTTGATTAATTGTTATACTTAGAATAACAATGTAGCATAGTCCTCTGTTTTGCCCTATGTTGTTTACTTTTTTTTATGTTATTTAACTGTGATGTTGCATCATTAATCTTTCTTTAGGTTGTTGATTATTCTTGCCTTTATTGATATGTTTGTATTTGTTGAATTAAAATGAATTTATTTACAGTAACGATATCAGATGGAAAATTTAATGAAAAAATGCTTACACATTTTAATGTCAATATCCAAATAACAATACCCTATTATTGTTATTTTTAAATAAACCTTTGGCTTTTGTTTACACTATTATAATATAACAAGCCCGTCCCTCAGACCGCCTGCACGCAGCAGTAGGCTGTACCTGACTTGGGGGGTGGATTATAGCAGACACCACGTGACTGCACCACTTTTCTGTCTGGACACACGACATGGTTCTGTCTCCCTGGTGAGAACCAAACACACGCACGTACTGAGCGGATAAAAACAAGACGTCATCCGTGCGTTGAGAAGTTACAGTTTACACCTCCAACTTGGTGAACTTCACCACAACAGCTTGTTTTTTGTTACTGGTGACATCAATACAAACCAATGTCATATGTCCAGTTCACTGATATAAAACAAAAATGCGCAAAAAGCAAAGCAGACGAGTCTCAGTCTCCTCCTGCACTTGCCATTCAAGCCAAAAAAAAACAGAGGTGTTTGCACCGCACTCCTCTCATCATCTGTCTCCACTGCACCGACACCACCAGTAAGTCTTATCGCCTTAACAGCGCTGCGTCACCGGCTTCAGAGAGAGCGACAGAGGGGGGTTGCGGGGGAGAAACTAAGTATGGCACCATATCTGAACTTGCATGAATGAAAGCATTCCGTCAGCAGCAGCAGCAGCAGACTCACTCAGCCTCCAGTGCGTGTGTCTGCCTGTCTTGCCGGCGTGTGTGTGGCTGGCGCTCTCCTGCATCCTTCAGTGAGCATCACTTTGGAGCCAGTGCGCGGCATCTTCCTGGACAAACACCGGTCCTGGTCAATCCCAGACAGCCCCCGTCCTGCGACATCATTTTTTTTTTTTATTTTTTTTTTTTGTTTGGACCCGTTGATGTCACTTCCTGCTTGGGTAATAAATGAGCCCTGGCATGTCGGGGGTGGGTGCGCGTTCGGGGAGACGTCGTGGTGGGGGTGGTTCCGAGGTCATGCGGCAGGCGAGGTTCACAAGGTCATCATCATGATGCAGCCAATTCCCAGACGCACAGGAGAAAGAAGAGGACAAAAAAAATGACAGCCATCATCCCATCTGAATCATTCCAACCGTGCACTACTTTTATATAACCAGTCACATCCACATCATCATACCCCCTGTGATGCGCCGGCGAGTATCATTTCCTGGTAGCTGTGCGCATTTATGGCCACGATTATGCAATGCTGAGGGAGGCGTCATCGCTTTTTGACAAATACTATGCATGGAAATATTACCAAGTACACACAACTCACTGACAGCTGCAGTATATCACAGCGTGCTGGAACACCTGTTGATAGTGCAGTAACTTTTTGGTGATTCTTGTTGTTGTTGTTGATGATGAGATTATTCCGCCTCTGTTTTGGTCTGTGATGATGTAACAATGCTGCCTCCTGTCATCTGAACGCAGGCTCTGTCAGACTGGAGGGAGCGTTTGTGCATATACAGCAGCAGCACAGTTGTGGAGGGACAGGAAGAATCAAACTGCTGAGCAGCAGAATTCACTTCTGAAACGGTTCATTCAGTCTTATTACTTACTACCTGTTTGCAGCCGCTGTCTGACTTGACATAAAAGAAATCACTTCCTGTGTGCAGGGGCGGGGATGTGATCTAAACACCACGGAAAAACACATCGTCCCGTGGAGGTAATAGGCTTAAACAGCATTGTGTGAACTCATTTGATGATGGTGTGAATGTGAGGGAGATTTGTTTTTATTTAAAGGTTACGGAGTATACGGTCTTAACCAAAATCAAAACAGAAGAGATTCCATCCATTTTCTATCCTTCACATGAGGGGTTGCTGCGCCAATCTCAGCTGACATAAGGCGATAGGTGTGGTCACACCCTGGACAGTTTGCCAGTCCGTCACAATAGAGACGAAACAATAATTTACCTAATACCCAAATGTGCATGTTTTTGGACTGTGGGAGGAAACTGGAGGAAACCCATGCACCCATGGGGACAACATGCAAACTCCATGCAGAAAGGCCCTTGTTTCCCACCGGGTCTCAAACCCGGGTCTTCTTGCTGCAAAGGCAAGAGTGCTAACCACAACACCTAAATTCTAAATTCAGTTCGCCAGTTCCTTTTCAGTGTAAAAGGAGCTTTTGTTATATTATTCATTGTTATGTTTTGATTTAAAGGCCATCGCTTCTATAAGAAATCTGTCTGTAGTTGAACGTAACTCTGATGAGTCACCATGAAGAACAGGAGGAGATTATTGGTTGTTCTTTTCTGGTGAGGAAGAGTCTTAAACTTGATGTGATGATCTGGGTGGTGATGGGTGATGGAAGTCATTCTGAGAGTTGACACTGCCAGGAGCACTCTCCTCTCTCCTCACCCAGGTCTCTCCTCTTTACCTTTGAACCCAGACCCAGCAGCCCATCTCTGATCTACACAGGGTCTCTTCTTACTGCCGTCCCCTCGCAGGCCCCAGTGATAGATGACCATCAGCATGCCAATACTGCACAATATTTCAATTTCCTGCCCAGGAAGAAGAATTTAAGGGGTTGACTGAAGTTCAGAGGCACAGTGTGGTGCCTCCAGCTCACAACTAGCCCCCAAGCCTTGTGCCAAAGACCAAACATTCAGTTGAGAACATTCCAGAAACCAGGTCCCCTCTATGTCAACAAAACAACCCCTATAGTCCTGCCTGACAGACAGCAACGCAGCGGACACTGACAGGAGACCCAACAGTCTTTGTCAGTGCAACATTACAAAGATAAAAGGCCGCTTTATTCAAAAGTAGAGTAAGTATTCTCTCTGCAGGGTTAAGCTGATGTTGGCCACGGTTTGGGTCTGTTCTGCTACTCACTGCTGATATGAGAGGATTCCCTGCAGATACGGATAAATGCAATGTTTTTCAGGAAACTGTGAAAAAAACAACACTCTGTATATAAAATTGTAAAATGTGTGTCCAATTTTTTTGGACATCAAAATTCCAAATATTTCCCAATATTTTCACACAATTGTACCTTGTTATTGTGTTTAAATAAAATCAACATCCACTGCTGAACCTTACCATTTTTTTTACACTTTGATGGCAAACAGCTGCTCTATTATTGAATCTAAAATCCTTAGAAACACAATATTATGAGACAAATGCACGTGCTGTTTTAAAAACACAATGCCATGTTTGACTTTTGATTGTTCTGTGAATTAGTTATTTTATATTTATGAGCAACAGTGAATTATGCACAGGGTAAGGGAGTGCTGAGTAAAGTCTACACATTTCCACTATGTGTAGGACCGCTCAGGTGCATGTGTGTGTGTGGTGTAGTATTTTTATTTATTATTTTTTTAATAGGATATCGCTCTCATGTGGCTGTGCTGTGACTGCCCACGATTGGTTGGATCATTCACAGATCTGTGGCAGGCCTGAGGAGAGGCTGTGAGGCGGGCAGTGCGACCTAGTGGTGGAAGAGGGGTGTGTGTGTGTGAGTGTGTGTGTGTGTGTGGTGCAGGGAGGAGTGCACTGCAAATAGACTCACAAACAGTCACTTGCTATCTTGTCTTTATAAACACATGCACAATCAAACCCACATGCTTTGGTGATTCGCTGTACAGTAATTTATCTCCTCGCAACACATGCTCTTAAACTCGAACCCATGCATTTGATCAAACATCCTCAATACCCAACATAGTGTTCCAGCTTTAAAAATAACACATAATTCCCTACCAACCACCCACACGTGACTTGGAGCTCTTTAACCAGGTTTGTGTGCAATTGTAGCATCAGCTCCACCTCAAACACCCCCCCCCCACCCCCCCATCCCTTCCCCCCCAACTTCCGACCTCTCACAGCCAAAGCCCCGCTCTTGAACCAAATGGCACTCGTGGCAACTTCAAAGTCAGGTGGTTTGAGACGAGCCAACCTCTTAAATGATGCATCCTTTTGCCTCCACCATGGCAAACTGGATCTCGCCTGACACCACGTTTTTTTTTTTTTTTTTTAAATCTATCACCTGACTAGCTTGACTAATAAGAACACAATTTGCCCCCAACTCCTCTCAAAACATTACAGATTACCCCCCCAGATGTGTTTAGCTGGGATTGGGGAGCAGGAGGCGGGGGTTAGATAAAAAGTAAGCTGGGGGGTGGGTGGAGCTGGTGACAAATTTTGGGAGAAAGAGAAGTCCGGCATACAAGTGAAGTCCCAAAAGCAGGGTTTAGCAGGGGCCCTGCTCTAACAGAGCCACGGACCATTTTTTTTCATGAAGGGGATTAATAATGAATTAAGGCACTCCCACCCTCCCACCCCTCTTCTAAAAAGATATTCATGCATGCTAATGCATCCATTATTTATAGAGTGTATAGAGGCTGGCTAGTGGTAGCCACATGCAAGTGGGAGGGATGTAAGGATGAAGTGAAGAGGTGGGGGTCTCCTTCCCCCTGAGTGAAGCTGCGAGGCTCTGGAAGCAACATCCGCCCATTGTGGCTGAACTGGAGCTGGGTGGGGAGGGTCTGGGGACTGGATGTGGACAAGTGGGAGGAGGTGGGGAGATGTGTGGGTGTGGGGGGGGGGGGGGTGTTTCCTTGCTGCCAGACAGGCAGCTCGTGCACAGGGAGAGGGCCGCCAAGTGCTGTGGGGGGAGGGGTGGATTAAACAAATAAATACATGATAAGAAATAATCATGCCAGGGAGGGAGGGCGCAATGGAGACAAAGAGGCTAAGGGGGGCGAGGCTGGGGGGGGGGGTTAAGTTAAGACGGACAGGATTTACTGTCTGGATGGACAGTAAATCCAAAAAAAGAAAAAAGAAAAACAATACTGAAGGCATGACAACTTTTTTTAAACGTTCTCTTGGCTCGAGTGTCGGCTTTGATCGTTCAGACTGAAGCTTTTTTTTGGTCAGGATACTCAGATCTGAAATCTGAAAGTGAAATCTGTGAACTGATTGAGCTCTTGGTTGTTTTTTTCAACGAGGTCTTAGGAATGGCTTGATAGTACTTCATCATATCTGATTCTAGGAATGGCTTGATAGTACTTCATCATATCTGATTCTGATGTCACAGCCCAGTATCTACCAATAACTGTGTCAGTACCAAACTGTTATCAACACATTTGCGCTGATGCATCAACAGAGAAACAATCATGTTGCCATGAACAAGAAATGAACATCTCACAACATGACTCAGTCAAAATACTGTTTTTATTAACATGTTTACCGTCTCTGCTGAGTGAAGCTTTAATCTGACATTTAGGCTTTTTTTTGATCGTATCCAATTTTTTCTGATGAAGTGATTTTTGACTAGAATCAGAAAACGCTGAATCCTGGGTATCATACCGTCTCAGCGAGGTCTAGTGCATTATATATGAAGCCGTTATTTGCTGAGGCATTACAGGAGCTGAGGCAGTGGAGGACAAAAAAAATGTTGAAATTTGAAATGGAGGAAAAACGGTGTGACAGATGGAGGGAAGACTGACAACGGGCTGGGCTCCTTTTTTATGTGCATAGCATGCCAGGTATGTGGCAATGCGGTGCAGACCAATTTAGGGTGAGGGGAGTGATAAGATAAAGCAAAAGAACAAGCTAGATGAGCTTTCTGCTCCACTGATCCCCATATTAGCATAGATACAGAGTCATCAACATGGCAGGGGCCTGGTGTTATGGAGGTGACACCAGGGCCGTGACACCCTGACTCATCTCCATAGATATCATCGGGGGCCACGCTGATAAATAAACCATCAGGCTTATCTAATATGTCTGCAGTGCATGATTCTGTCAACAAGCAGCCAACTTCACTTTCAGCTTTTCTTGTAGATGATTTATTCCTAATCCTGATTTGGTTTCTCCCAAAGTTTAGCATTACAATATCTGTCAGGGATCGTTTGAAAATGGATAAAGATATCAATAAAACTGGAAAAGCCAGAGTTCAACTTTGACATCCACATGTGCTGGAGATGGAGTGATATCTGGGCTAAGAGTTTATCAGCGTGGCTTTGCAAAACATGTTTCAATGGGATTTCCTATTTCTAAGTGTTGGCCTGCGTTATAAATCCCCTATAATTCACTTACTGAATACCGTGAACGGATACAATATTGTTACATGAACTAAGTGGAACAATGCAGGTAAGAGACAGACGCCCATTAATGGCAGGCGTGCAACATGTTTCTCAACATGTAACAAGTAGCACCGGAGGCAAGACCTCCCAGAAGGGACAATCTGCATTGTGCAAACATTGCAACGTCTGTTCCCGCAACAAACACAAGGTGAGGCACTTAAGTGTTTTTTTTTTTTTTAAAACAAAACCTCAACCGCACACAGGAAAATCCATAAACATTGGAATGATGTCAAAACAACATTGTGGGGTTTGATGGTTTTAATTTTCCACTGCTCAAACTAAAAATGGCTCCGGCAAACATTTCCTGCACCCCCGGTGGTTTTTATGACAAATACAACAGCAGTTTAATTATACATGCGACCACCGCCATAAAAGCAGAACCATTAGCTCCCATCTTGTTAACACAGTGGACCTGCATGCGTTGAAAGTGCTAGAGTCGCATTTTAAAATATTTTCGCTAAGCGCCTGTCTGCTGTGGCAGATTGGCACCATTTAGAGCAGATGTGAAAATGAACGTGGCAGTGCACACGAGGCTTGACTTCACATGAACAGAAAGGCAGCCAGGATCTGTTCTTAAAGTTCTAGAAAAACAAGATAGTTACATCGAAATGACAACATTTAAAAAAAAAAGAAGAACTGATCTAAACGAGCGATTCAGCGCCTTCTTAGAAGTAATCTGTGTAAAGACAAAACCGATTCTCTCCTCTGTGGCTGTTTGGTTTGAGAAAGTACTAACAAGAAACCATAATGATAAAAAAGGTGAAACTAATGGCGTATTTCCACCGGCTCTACTCGCCTCGGCACGGCACGGCACGACACGGTTTAGGTTGCATCTCCTCTACGAAAAAGTAGTACCTACTCAACGTGGGCGGAGTCATCACTGCACGGCTGCATGAAACTGCGGTGACTAGTGACCTTTTGTTAGTCGTTGAAGATTAACCCACGTTTTTTAGGATTGTTAAGTAGTTTTAACTGATCTACAGTTCGGCACTGTTCGAATGTGTGAATGAGATTGTGTCTCACACAAATCACTTTGTCTCTTCCTGTGACGGCAGTCGGACCAATCATCGCTTAGTACCTCAGTACCTACGCTTTTGGAACCTGGCCCGAGCAGGTACTAAAAATAGTACCTGGTACCAGATACTATGCTAGTGGAAATGCTACTTAAACTGTGCCGTGGCGAGGCGATGGAAATACGTCATAAAACTGAAAGTATGGGTTAGTTGACAGCTAACTCAATTATTGGATGAATGTGGGTTACTGTGTCATTTGTTTTCCAAAGGTTTCCATTGTTTGACTAAAATGCATCCCCTTAGGTTTTCAAAATAAAACATTGGCTAATGTGTGCATGTTTAAATGAAAACTGAGTGGTGTGAATGAAGCCGTAATCAAATATCATATTATAGAAACAGACTTGTCCACGAGAGAGAAAAAAAACCATCACCGGTGGGACACAAATACTTTCTGCAGCTGCATGGACGCAGAGCGAAAGGACTCCTGTTGTCCATGATCTGCAGCAGTGTGTCCAAGGAGAACGCTTTGGAGTCTCAAAATAAGAGTGAACTTCCAACCTCTTCCTGAAGAGGCTTTGGTTAAGTTTCAAAGGCTTCCTGGTTTTACGTTACTAGCCAAACATTCCCCAGCTGTACACAAAGTGGCCACTCTCGCCGAAACCCTACGGAGGCAGAGGGAGATCAGACGGACACCCCTCGATGTAACTAAACATCCTAGTTAAAAGCAAAGTGAACGGAGGGGGGGACCATTGATGTTGTTGCTTGTTTAAACCAGGTCAGTGTTCACTCATGGCAAGTGTCATAGTACAGACTGTAATATCATATGCGTAGGCGATGTTCCGAGGCTTCCACGATTCAAAGACTGCCACTATCGGAATATTTCCATCTCCGTCTTGATAGAAAGTGTCAATCTCTTGAGTGATATCAAGTAAAAACCCACAAACACCCCCGTAAAGGCAATCCCATCAAGTAGCATTCACTCAGAGATGTATAGCCCTATGTTAAGCAAATGGGCAGAGAAATGGTGACCCACTGAATCCATTATTTCTCCTCCCACATCCATTGTCTTAAAGCCTGCCTTATGTGCCGAAAGTGTCTTTAAAGGCATGTTAAGAGAAAAGACCTCTCTGCCTTGGAATGAGCTAACTTAATTATCATAGCAACTGGCAGTGCTCTTTAACATGTCAATGGTACTTGGCCTGCATGCATAATTTTGCTGTGTTATTGTGTTGGCCTCTGTGTTTCTCGCTGACAAAAAACCCCAAACCACAGGCACGAGGGCCTATTGTCATGGGCGCATCCATCTGGATCAAGGCCATTAGAGGATATTTGCACTTCCTCTGTGGCTCTTTTTGACATGCAGCAGAGGGAGCAGGCATCGCCCACCGTTGTAGGGCCAATTGAGGTGCAGATTGACCAGAGGGACAGTGAAGAAGGGCGGTCAGCAGGGCAGTGCTGTCAAACCCAGTGATGGACACCCACGTGGGGGGGGGGGGCTGGTGGCTCGCCTGCATTTTTTGTGGCGCTATAGCAGCTGATGGGACATGACGAGGCAGGCAGCCCTGGTTTCATTCTTTTGTCCCATGGGATGTTGGAGGGTGTATCAGAATGTCAGTGGCTCTTAGCTACAGCACACTTCTGGTGTCAACTGCCCATGATATACAGCTGCTCCCCGCCTGCCCACACATGCATCGCCAGGTCACAGTGACATACAAGGTACTTCTTGCCTTAGACGGAGCAGAAGCACGTCGCATCCTGTTGGTCTTTATGTTCGATCACAAGAAACTATAGATAGAAACTTCACAGATGGAGCTGATGCTGTTAACGCGTCATGCGACTCATCGTAAAAAGCACAAGATAGAGAAGCCGGTTCTCAGAGACTTATCAAGTAGAAGCGATTCCGCTCCAACACGTAAACACATCAGCTGTCAATCCACTCCTCCCCACGTGTAACGTATACGCTTGCCGCAGCACACGCGGCGTCCCTGAGCTGTGTTGGAATGTTGACAGCACAGAGATACGGATCTTGATTTGATTCAGAGTTAAGAGTTGAGGGCGCTGAGCTCTGGAGCCAGTGTTCGGGCACGTGTGCGAGGGAGACTGTTGCAAAGGAGGTGAGGTGGAGAGGAAGGGGCCGAGTGTGATGGCAGGGGGGGGTTTACCTGTGGCCCTGGCTCCGACTGGGAGTAATTTGGAACAGACTGCTCCCAATGTGTTCATTAGGTTGTGATTGGGCTGAGCGCAGGTGGGGAGGGCCTGCCCAGGCTGACACTGAATAGTCCTGATTGTGCCCAGCATAAAACGCCATCTGTTTCAATGAGGGCATGCAGCAGAGAAAGAGGGAGAGCGAGGCAGGAGGAAGGAGGAGGGAGCTACCGGTGAAAAGTCACGTTTTTATGACGTCTGGACAATTTTGTGTACTAACAGGGGTCGGTGACATTTCGCGCCCGTGCTTTCTTCATTTCACAAGTATAGGATCATAAAAAAAATTAAAACAGTCAGTCCATTCTATTTTAAAAGAAAATATAAAAAAAAAAAGTATGTTGAAGTCCATAAAATAAATGAGCGATTGTGAAAATGATTGAATTAAACCACAAATGGGTTGAATGTCATCTGTTCTTCATATTTCCAGACTAAATGGCAGTTCTTCAGTCTAGCTGTGGCGTGCCACTGTGAGCAGACAGCTGAGCGACAAGGGATTGGAGATGGGACATTTATGGGCTGTCTGCATTAAAGCTGGGCTGTTTTTGGTTAATCCGGCGCTCACACTAAAGTGTTAAGGTGTTTACACACTGCACAGGCAACATTACCTAAACTCACATTCATGGGTCGAGTACGGCTCGAAATACAGAAGACAAGAATGTCTTTTTACTCTCTTTGGGCTCTCTTCTGTCTCTTTTTTTTCTTCCCTGCAAGACCCTGGGAAGAAAAAAAGAAGGGCAGAAGAGAAGAAGGCCACTGTTTGCCGCTCGACTTTTGAAGCGTCTTTATCGGGCTTGGCAGCGTGGTCCTGCGTGTCCAAGCCTCGTCGTGCTTTTCATCCTTTGTGCTGTCCAAGGTGTGTCCAATGCACTAGCGCTTTGTGAGGGGAGGGAGACGACACATCACATTCTGTCTTCTGTCCTGAGTTGGGGGATGGGGGTAATGGGGGAGCTGTACAACAGCAGGGGACAACAAAAAAAAGAAAAAGGAAAAAAAAGCAAACTTATAGAAGGCTGTGGGTCTTCAAAGCTGCGAGGCACAAAGGCTTATAAAGCATTACTTCATGCAGAGTTGTGCCAGATGTAATTCCGGGGTTCCTGGAGATAGTGAATCACATGCAATGCCATAGCTCCACCCCTGACACTATGAAAGGGCTGTGGCTAAAAAGCTTCAGCTGCAAAAGGGGGATGAGCAGAGAAGTTGGCATCACTTTGATGCACAAACAGCAAGTGAGCTCATAAGTTATCTTAAAAGTCCTCGTATTGATTTTCCACTCGCAGGAAGCATAATTGTACGTATTGGAGCATGATAGATGCAGGTGGAGTGTCGGTAGAGTGATTCCCCTCCCCTTTATTATTCTGCGACCCGCTTTCAAGCCTGTGCATCGCTTTCTATTTTGATTGATTGTTAATAAACCCAGGGGTTGGCAGTGCAAGCACATGGCAAGTATAGGTAGGCTGTATGTTTCGCGATCATCTCGACTCGTCCTCATCTGCTTCCCGTGGCCTCCTGCTGAGCCGGGACAGATGCTGAGTGTGCATTGTTAAATATGTTCTCGGGCACAAAGGCTGCCACTGTCAGGTACATTTGCAGTGTGCGCGCATGTGTGTTTTTGGCTCGCTGACAGTGAAAGGTGATGGTTGTGGAGGAAAAGGGCGGTCCCATCACTTTAAGCCTGCAGATGGGGGTTCCCACAGGAGGGACACGCCCCGGTGTTTTCTGAGACAGAGGCGAAGACAAACATGGCGGCAGATCTCTGCATCTTAAAGGCTCGGCAGATACAAAGCCAGAGAAATGGAAACTAGGGCGTTTGTATTCACCAGGTCAAGGCTTAGATGTCTCGCACAAAAGATTTTCCCTTAGCAAGGCTTCATTTTAAATGTAACAGAGGAAATAAAAATCACTTGGAGCTTCATCAAGGTGACATAGTGCGAGCACGATAGCATATAAATGTAGCTCAGTGGCTCTCATCTCTGTCAGGCGGGTTTACTCAGGGACCAGTGTTTGTTTTGCACACGTACTTCTTCAAAATCTAAGTTTGCTTTATATCATTTCTGCGGGAAAATGACCCGCGTTAGTTCTATATGCCCGGAATTACAGTGGCTATTCATAGGCGAATTAAATCTTGCCCATGATTAGAGAGGAAATGAAGGATCTCGTGTATATCCAAGTGATATTAAATTACACCTGGCAGAGCAGGAGGGCTAAAGCCTCACCCAGCGCGCCTTTGCATATCATGCATATCAAGTCACTAGACTTGCTTGAAATAATTCAGCCCCGGATTATTGGACCAGAGTAATTATGTGAGATGTAGGAGCCGCAATTAGCATGCAAAGCGAACATAGATTAAATGCATTTGCAGTAGAAGGCAGCGTCTAAACATGTCACCTTTTCTTATCCCACAATGGCTGACATTCAAGCAAATGGCAGCAAATTAAAATAGCATAGGCAGGTTGTTTTTTTTGTTGCCATTATTGATCAATAATTCCATAACGACCTTTCAACATAATGCAAACAAGAGGATCCTCAGCGTTTCCCGTGGGCTGTGTTTACAGCCTTTGGAAGGTTTGACCTGTGACAGGAGACACTTTTTACAGAGCGCTTCAAGTCCCCTCTACGGTAAGATTGGTAATCTAGTATTAAAAATGCCTTCCTGTCGCATTTCAGATGACACCAATGGAGACTGCCTCAGGTTGTCTGTTGCGTATGACATAAGTGCAGCTGTCCGTGCTTATCTGATGAGAAGAAGTTAGTGTTTTAAAGACCCGCCCCCTTCTGTCAATCTAAACCACTGTCCCAACGTTATACAGAACTAAAGAATAGGACTTTATTCCTATAACTCTCTTTTTTCAGACTTCTTGGCTAAAAATGTCATGTGTTTTTTTAAAGCCCTGAAAAGATTAAATATGCCCTCAGAGGCTGCATGGGCCAATTTAACTATTAAGTGGCAACCTTTCATTTTATTCCAGTAACTTGTTTTTATTGCATCCTGAACAAGACTGAGAGTCTGGTCTGACATGTGTTTTCACTTGTTCCTCTGTCCTCCCCTTATCGTGCTGTTATATTAAGAGTAATGCACTTTTTAATACTGTAAATGTGATAATGGCGAGGTGGGTGTGCTGGTTTGTAGTTTTGTTTTTTAAATCATGTAGGGTTATACAGAAAAAGAAGGGGTTTATTTTCCTGTGTGTGTCTAAGAAAATATTTGAATGACCTGTTGATGGAACTAAACGATCATCTCCTACTGCTCTAAGTTTAATATAACATGTAAATAAACAGAGACACATACATGTGTCATCATCAGTGGACACACGTAGATGTCGAAGTGTGCAGCAGCCGCCAATCGGAAACTTGTCACTGTATGTCCAAATAAAACTTTTTGGATTAGCTGCAGACACATCACTCACAGGTCACAGAACAAAGCATGAGGGCCAGCGAGCAAGTGTCAGAGGTCACAGTTTCCCAAGGGTACCTTGAGTCTCATCCCAAAACCTCTAACATTGTTCAAAGCCCTCCTGCAGCCCAGGCCCTCATCAGTGAGTGCCCCCACTGGCCCCCTGCATACATACACTAGCCCACACTCTTCTCTGCTGGGTGAAGGTGGAGCTTGAGAGCATCACCTGGAGCCCTGAGTACGTGACAACCAGGCTCGCTCTGTCCAAAACCAACCCGAGACTCAGTAGGGGGGGCAATAATGATGCTGAGGAGGCAGAAACGCATACAGGGGGCAGTTTTCATTTTCCTCATATTTCACAAAGGCTTTTCCTCACATTCCTGTTGAACTCAAAGCGCAGCTCGAGAGTGTTTCGGCCCAGGAGAGATAATTACCCAGAGCCCTCGCGGCCCCTGTTAGCCTGGGTTCATGTACACGTTCGCTCAAATTGATTATGACGTGTTCATTTAAACAACAGCCACGGTTAGAGCGTCTCAGTCCGTATGAGGACGTGATGTTTACAACCGTCGACGACAAGCGAAAGCCTCGCCACCAGCATCTCAGGAAAAATTGCCCATTGGGCCCCAATAAGGCGATGTGGTTAAAGCCAGCGATGCAGCAAATCGACATGCACACATCCTCTTGTCCACTCAATCAGCCATCAACAGAAATGCCTGCTTTTCTACCAGTGCAGGCAGTTTTCACCCCGCCTGCCGAGCACCCCCCCCCCGTACACCTGACACACTGCACGAGACTTCATGACCGACTACGTTACAGGCAAAGGGGCTGAAATTAAGATGATCAGTGTCTCTGCAGATTACACTTTATCCCAGATGAAGGGTTGAAATAGACCGAATGCAGTTCAGTCAAACTAGCTTAACGAGTGAGAATTAAGATGTTGTAGTGTGGGATGAGGCAGTTATGCATACATAACATGTTGAGGCTGGGACCCCCTACTGGGGAGAGGCACGACAAAGCCTCTCTAACAGCAATACCTCTGGGACAGCTAATGATTAATTAGCTTGTGTCATTAAGTGAGGCAAATGTCACCCAAGCTTCCTGGGGAAGCTGTCACACCATGTGTAGGCTACTCACAAGTTCTCCCCTCAGGTGCTGGTGAAGGCTGGGACAGCAGGGGGAGCAGAGCACTGTTATTAGACAAATTCTGACATCTAGTGGTCAGATTTGAAACATCAGTCTGCAGCTGTTTCAGTTCAAGCCAGAAAAAACAGAACCTGTTGATGGAGTTGTGTTTTTCTGGAGCAAAGAATCTTTAAAATACAGGGTGAAAAAACTAAATGCATGGTATTTTTAATAAAAGGGCATACCACAAAAAGATTATGCGTTGAGATTATTCCTTGCTCTCCGGTCCCTCATCTCTAAATAAGATGAGGTGACCTCTGACCTATCAGTGTCACCTCATTGGCAATGGCACTGAGACGCATGAGGTGGTGTTCAGCTGTGCCACTCATCACTGACACGGTTTATTCCTTAATTTATCGCAAACCTGGCATCACCATAACATTTTAGATGACGTTTGTGTGATTTCATATTGTAAAAAAAAAAAAAGAAGAACATAATACAACGCAGAATCATTTCTGACAAAAACAAATGAAGATTTTCTTACCAAAGATGTGCGATGCAGACTGGAGTTGGCGGCGTTCTTGAACTGTGTTCGAACTAATCCAGACCACTGACACCGCAGAACTGAGTCACTCGTGTTAAATGCAATTTTCTCCTCAAGCTATACCGCTCGCTTCTCACCGTTCACGTGCTCACACTTTCCTCTCTCTCTCTCTCTCTCTCTCTCTCACACAGGAGTCTCAGCACTGAATCCTGGCCTGCTACGAGACCAGACCAACAAGAAGTGAGAAGGCCTCTCGCTTTACCAGGGAGTGGCACCACAATGTGGAGAGACTTAACCCACGTGCACGCACTGCACACACACACACACACACACACACACGCACACTCCTTGTCTGTTGATTCTGGTTCACAAGTGCACATACACACAATCTGCCTCACCCTTACATAGACATACGCGTACAAAAGCACACCTGTCAGGGCCTTTCCACTGCGTGAGCAAAAGCAAAGAAGTCTGGCCCCCCCTCTGTCTCTCTGTATGTGGTATCCCATGTCTGTTATATTAAAGCAAACCCATTCAGTTCCCACTTTCTCATCTGAAATAATGGCATAAGCAATTTTCACATTTAGGCAATCAAGGACCCATGCCGGTTTCTCCCTCACTCTTTCTTCCTCTCTGTCCGTATGTCTCTCTCTCTCTTTATAATGAATTGAATCGGATCCGGGGCCCCCGCGGCTGTGGTCTTAATCTGCCTTTGAAGATTTCCACAATGTCCAGATAAAATAAATAAAAATTAAATCTAAAACCCCCGTACAACAGCTGTACCGTTTTCTCCAAACGCACCACTAAATAAGACACCTATTCACATGTGGGTATACATTTACTCACATCTACAAGTGTGTGTGTGTGCGATTTCGGTTATTTACCTCCAGCAAAGGGGCCCCGGGGCCCTGCCAGGAGCCTCGCGATTGTGCCAGTCCACTGGTGTGTGACGCTCATTTGTAGGGGGGGGGAACCTGTCAAATAGAATGATTGAATGTAAGTGCACTTTGGTCCAGAGTGCGCCCTCTTTGCCACTTTGCACCATAACATGTCTTGTCCTAAAATAATTAGAGTGAGGCCTTGGGTGGTGGAGTGGCCACATCCTCAATGGTCAAAAGAAGGAACGGTCTGCTCTTTGAATGGAAGCCTCCCCATCTTAAAAAACACTCTATTTCTTTACACTTGAGGTTTGTTGTCTTTTGTGACTATTATCCCCATTCACCCGTTGCTTTCATGCAGCTGTGCCCCTCTTAAAAAAAAGTCTTTGTGCCACCACCATGAATACAGGGAATGTGTCCGTGGCAGGTAGCCCTTATTGCAAGTTAATCTCCTGAAAGAGCCTCATACAAGTACTTTTAAATTCTCACAGAGGGCTCATCATCAATTGAGTACTTCTCCCCCCGCTTTGTGGGACTGATGAGTGCGGTGCGCGGCCGGTGACAATGGCTGCAAAATGTAGCAAAGTAATCACCTTCTGAGGAAAAAACACTAGTAATTACTCGTAAACTGTTTGGGCTCCAGAGACAACTGCTATTGTGCCATGAAGTGAAAGGCTCTCTTTAGAGAGCAGTGCCCCGAACCTGTTTGTTTGCTTACACAGATTTCTCTTTGCAGCTGACCACTACATCCATGCTTTGTGTGTGTGTGTCCGTGTGTGTCCTTTACTCTGTGTGTCCTCATGCGTCTATTCCTGGAATCCTAACAGGTGGAAGGATGTGTAAAATATTCAAACGAACATACACTATTGTTGTGTTTACACAGCACAGACCACAGTGTTAAGAGGAGCCTCTCCGTTTCCACTAAGACATAACATGTCTATGATGTTCCGTCCATTCCAATAAATGCGTTAATTAAGCACATTCCTGCATTCATCCGTTCATCCTCCACTGGCCTCTTCATAACAATGACAGAGGAACGATGATTCCCTGAGCTGCACTGATGAGATAATGGTGTTTAGGTTCTTGTTTTTACCTTTTCTCTCATTATGTGTGCAGCAGCGCCGGGAGGAGAACAAAGCAACACGGACAAAATATGCGAAAGCTATTGCCCATGTCTTCAGAATGACAATAATAATTTGGATCCTGAGTGACTTTATAATTTATTTATTTCCATGAGCGCTACAGTAAAAACATTTAACTTCAGAGGTCTGGAGCTGACAGATTAGAGAAGCAGCTTGAATAAATTCCTGTTTCCACAATGATGCTGGAAATTACCTTTCGAGATGAAGGTGCGTGTGGTACAGGGGACTTTTTAAAGAATTCAGTGTGTATACATTATAGCAACACACCATTGCATATGTTGAAGTACATATAGTCTTTCTATACCTATGTATGTAAGGTGTGGTGATACTGAACCTTTGCAGATGTTTGAGGTTTGAGTTTCTCTTGTATCAGTTCAAGTGTTGACTTTCATATAACATGCTTGACCTTTGCTGTATGAGTAAGTCATTGAAGACTGTGCCGCCAACAACGTTGATGTACTAATGAGAATTGAAATTCATCTGGCTGAAAAACTTTGTGTTACTTTCTCTTTGGAGTCTTAATAACAACGAGAACATTGTCTCTAAAGTCACAACACCTTCATATAACACCCTCAATATCAAACATCAAGCACTCCAAACATCACAGAGAGCTTTGTCAGCCAAGTGGCGAGCCTTTGATTGTTTCCCTCGTGAATCGCGCTTGCTTTCAACATCACAGAGATAAAACGAAAAAAAGGGGGATTATCAATAAATTTAAACAAGACGTTGATTTAAGGGAAAACAGCCGATCTCGGGAGAGGAGCTTTTGTTTCACTGTTGGAAGTAGATTCCCAAAACCAAATTGCACCGTGACACATTTGTATCAGCAATGACATGGCTTTTTGGCACCTGGAAAAAGAAATATGGACTATTTACATAGACAGTTCCTCTCATAAGGCAGGGTGATTTCAGGCTAACTGTCTGAGGTGTTTTGAAGAGGCCACGGGGAAAATATGTAAACATTAAGGTCTCTCACACAAAATAAACACTATTCAAGAAATATATTTACAAAAAGCTTCGTGACGTGAGCTAAGCTGTGTGGATCACAGCAACAATGGCTGTAACTCATGCACGGTAATACAGTTAAGTCCCCCTCATACCTGCAATAATGCTGATTTACCTGGATATGCAGCAGTGGTTTTACCGACTGTCTCGTTTCAACAGCTGCACTGCAGAGATACACGGGCAGAGCGACAAAGACACTCAGCATTCGTGCTTTGAATAATGAGAATTCCCCACGCCCTGTTTCTTCACTAATCCTCAACTTGTCCTGAACAAAAACCCCTCTAAAAGGTGGTTGGGTCTAACTTTGGCCAGCAGAGGGCAGAAGACCTCCAAACATTCCCAAACCAGTGGAAAGAGACTGCACATCTGATTACATGCATTATCAGTAATCTAAGCATTGGCAATAACTTTATTTGCAGAGCATCCCTCAGACGGGTTAATGTTCAGTTTATAGGTGAACGGTGTACTTGTTTCTAACAATTAATTAATGAATTATATATATATTTATTAAATTTGTGAATCCACCTGTACATATTAGTATCAGCAGTATTAATAGCAGGGGTGTTCAAAGGGAAACTAGGGGCCCAGGACCCGGCAATCGGACTGAAGGACACAAATGAAGCTGCATTCATCTACTCTTTTGTCATTTTAAATCACATCAACTGTTTGCCACTATATATTGGCATTTCAGAGCCTCTAAAAGAGGCAGGTTTGAAAACTCTGAGGCGGCATTAGCATCGGTCTGCACATAAACAGAGACGGTTGAATAGTACGACACAGTTAACTCCATTTTACTCCCTGCTGGTTTATTTAGTTCATTGTCAGTCTCATAAACCAAATCCTTGCCCTCACTTACTTTTCGCCACCGTTGTTTTCTCAGCGCTGGTATTTCCTGGAACTAATCAAACAAAAGCAGATCAGAAAATCAACTTCCTGTTTACCTTGACACGTACATTTTCACACGTTCTCGTGAAGAGGCCAGAGGTGTGGAACTGAAATAGACTGCTCCGATGTGACAGTGTCACCGTCCAAAAATATGTGGGTGTAGCCTGACGCTGGGCTAACTGAAGAAGTTTCCAACAAATATGTATTTGCAGTCTTGGTAGATGTGACGACAACATAGAATAACAAAACTGATTTTGCCACACACTAATGAAATCAACCCTTCTCACCCCGCCCCTCCACTCCAGCTGCTTTTCATACCCTGTTGCAATGTCCTTGACTGATAATATATTGTTTTTATGGCTTGTACTGACAAAAAGAGAAACAGATATATTACTACATACATATATATATATATATATATATATATATATATATATATATAAATAAATATATATATATATATTAAACTAAAGTGTGACCATTTATAAATCCAAAAGATGCTGAAAAACTAACACGGGCCTTTATCTCAAGCAGACTGGGCTATTTTAATTAACTTTTTTTTATTATTTATTATTTATTGTTTATTTCGAACATGTAAAAACAAAACAGACCAAAGAAAACAAATGCAGATGTGCATTCCACCGCATTGGTTTACAAAATCTATCAACTTACATGTTCAAAAAGCAGTGGGAGGAAGTATAAACCTATTTATTCCCACCCCCATTTTCCACAACTCAACATAATATTCATTTATTTATTTATTTATTTATAATAATATACATATTTTTATTTTTTAGCTTCCTGCTCACCAATCCATTCATTCATTTCTTTATATGCTATACCCATCTTCTCTATATATTATACCTTATAATCTGTGATTATGGGCTTCCTTCTTCCTCTTTGAACGTCATGAAAACCCCTTCTTTATACGTCTTTTTGAACTGAATCAGGCTTGTATTGCCTCAACACTACACTCATACTGTTGCACAGTCGGATTGAAATACAAAAAACTTTTCAATAGCACAGTAACAGTTTTCAAATCTAATTTCCCCCTCAGATTATATTGAGGAACAATCTTTGTTACTTCATAACCACTCCTTTATGCCATTCCTTTACTATTGCATTATTTTTTTTCCCCCCCACTGTTGCACATTTTACATTTTATGTTTATAATATTTGTTTGTATTGCTGCTATGTTAAAACAATTTCACCTTGGGGATGAATAAAGTATTTCTGTTCTATTCTATTCTATTCTATTCTATTCTATTCTACAGACTTGAGCTCATCCAAAACTCTGCTGCTGCTCGTTTATTAACCAGAACCAGGAAGAGAGAGCACATGAGTCCAGTGTTAGCTGCTCTACTCTGGCTCCCTGTAACATTTAGAGTTGACTTTAAGCTTCTCCAACTTATATACAAAGCACTTCATGGGCTGGGACCAAGCTACATTGCCAACTCCCTTGTTAGCTATGTACCGCAAAGAACACTGCGACTCTAGCTCCTTTTTATTCCACCCTGTGTTGTGTTTTATTTGCATTTTTAGTTTCTTTTAAAGCTAAAACAGGGTTTAAACCTCTTGACTCTATAGCCGTTTCCTTTTCATTCCACCCTGTGATGAGTTTCACTGTTGCATTTGCTTTTTTCAAATGTATTTTCCTTTTATTGTGAAGCACTTTGAGCTGCAATCTCCTAGTATTAAAAAAGACGCTATACAAATAATAAATAAATTAATTAATAAAGTGTGCTATTATAAGGATTCTTACATAAACATGAAGAAACATTGAAAGACTACACCTTCACAGGCTCACGGTCCGTTTCACAGCAGCAGGAAGAGGAAAAGCACCAGGTGTTCATTCATTACCACATGAATGATATTGGTAACACCTGTACTTGTCCTGCTAAGTCCTGTCCAGATATCTGTGGTGGAAAAGGGGCCTGAAAGTGAAGGAGGGACAGAGAGAAAGACACAATCATGTTCACCTGCAGGTGTCGTCAGACGTCCATACTGTATTAGTAGCAGGTCTATGGTCTATGGTTTCCCATTCAGCATAACAGGGAGAGATCTCCCCGCCCCTCTGTGGTCACCATCTCATTTGCAATCTAAAGCAGCTCAGGGTGAGTCACATCAAAGGGCTTTTTGAAAACCTTCCACAGAGCAAAGGCTTAAAATAAAATGGCTAATTACGAGCACTGATGAGTAGGCCCGCGAAAGCCGTGCAGACTAATTGGATTGCGTAATGCACTGCTGCTTTTGTTTTCTGTGCAATAACTGAGGCAAAAAAACATTTTAAACACTGAAATGTTGAAGAATACTTTTTTATGTTGCCCAGGATTGGTCCTGTATATAAAAATGTGCGTTAACAGCTTTCCAGAACCAATCGGAGGTTAATACATTTCAGCTCAGCAGTGGTTTTTCAATCTATCCAGTCTCTGGTTTCAGCCTCCTCCATCCTGTTAGAGGCAGAATAATGAAGCCACAAAGAGATATAATAATTGAACATGTGCATGCTCGTTCTCATTTACATCCTGAATTAAGCAATTTATTTAATTGCTTTGTGCCAAGTGCATCATAAAACATCCTCTGTGTACTCGTGTGGCAAATCTGGTAAAGAGCTGCTGTCGAATACAAGAGTTTTAGGTCAACTGTGCTACAGTCTACCTCAGGACTATGACAGCATTATTTAACTCTAACTCTAGAAATGTCTCAGATCAGCAAAGAACAATTTTGAGGTAGAACTGTGGACTACTCAGGTCACTAGAAACATCAGTTCATGCTATAAATAAATATATTATTTAACCTTTATTTAATCCCATTGAGATTAAGGAGTCCTGGCCATGAGAGGCAGCAGCAAACACAAAGAATGAAGGAGGTCAGAAAGGTAGAGAGGATCTTATATTGGTTTTGGTATGTAACAGGGAAGTTGTTGCTGTTCTTGCTAAAGGGCACCAAAATGGGCCCTCAAAAGGGCCGTCCCTGGGTCATATATTCAGATTCTGCCAATAACCTGAATGTTATGCATTGGTCCACATTTGAAATTCCACAAGATCACTCCATATTTGATCAAACACTGATGTTGTACACAATGGAGGGTTAAGATTCCCCAGCCTGGCCATTTGCAGAATTATTGAATCCCTGTGGGCCACACACTATCTAGCGGCGCCCCTGTCCGCATGTATTAAACGTGTGAAACAGAAACGCACACTCACAACAAACAAAGGGGGGGGAGATCGGATGGAGGAGGGGGGACAAGCTGAGAGAGATGAAGGAGACATCAGTGCAGGTGTCATTGTCCCCCCCCCCCCAACCGACAGCTCGGAGACAGGACCAGACCGTAAGTAGCCTATAAGACTGTGGAGCAGGACTGAAAGCTGATTAAAATAATAAACGTCTCATCTGCGCCGAAAAGAACGGATCAGCTAAACGGGTAGATGATGTGTTCGTCTGGAGGAGAGACTCCCCGCTGGGCGAAGACACGGATCGTCACTCCGTACGTGTGAGCCGAGCCGTGAAAAGCTCAGTGCCATTGACTGGAGCTGAGGCTGCAATGGGGAGCAAAGCGGTGAGAAACGAGCGCGTCTCCGCGCGAATCATCACATCAGCGATCACCTGCGCATATTAACGCGTTATTCCCACATCGGTAATCTCCGTCTGGACATTGATGCTCGGCGCTGAGCGGCGTGTACGGTGGTATTTATTGTCGCCAGACAGATTCCCTTTTTTTTCTTTTTTTCACCCTGCAGATGTGGACTGGTGCTGATGCTGCGAGGAGGATGAGGATGAGGAGGAGGAGGAGAGGGCCTGCTCGGCGGGTGAAACGTTCAGGGGATTAAACGCCGGTCACGATGAGCATCAGTATTAATGATCCTCACAGTCACAGTGATGTGACTCCACTGTGCTGTGTTTCCTGGATGAAGGTGGGGTGCAAATGAAAATACAGCGAGAAGCATCAGATACATCAGCTCATTTGTGTGGCAGCCTGAAAGCAAAACCAAACCCGAGCTGCTTCGCTCTCCTGCCATTGTGCTACTGCTGCTGCTGCTGATGATGATGATGATGATGATGGTGGGATTTACCTGACTCTACTGTATGCACATCTGCTGGATGTGATGGACACATGCACTGGTGCAGGACAAACAATGCAAAGCTCTCGTGCACCAGGTATGGGCACAAATGTTACAGATGTTCCTGGGGAGCCAGGTTTCACAGAGCCGGCGTGGTTGTCCACAGCCAGCTGTGTGGTCAAGATAGTGCTCATATCCGTCATTGTGTGTGTGTCTTTGTTTGGGAACGTGGTGGTCCTGCTGGTGTTCCAGAGGAAGCCTCAGCTACTGCACGTGGCCAACCGCTTTGTCCTCAACCTCCTCTTGGCAGACCTCCTGCAGACCATACTCGTCATGCCCTTTGCCATGGCGGCCGCCGTCCCAGGCGTGTGGCCCCTGGACGTGCGACTGTGCCAGGCCCTGGTGGTGCTCATGCACATTTTCGCCTTTGCTGGGGTCAACACCATCATAGTGGTCTCTGTGGATCGCTACCTGGCCATCATCCACCCGCTTTCCTATCCCACCCGCATGACCCCTCACCTGGGCACCAACCTGATCATCTGCACATGGGTGCTCAGCTTCCTGCAGAGCACGCCTCCTCTTTACGGCTGGGGGATCATTGACTTTGACCGGCACCACAACATGTGCTCCGTGGTGTGGTCTTCCAGCCTGTCCTACTCCACTGTGGTGTCCACCTTTTCGTTCTGGCTACCTGTGCTCATTATGCTTGGATGTTATTGGATGGTGTTCAGAGCAGCTCGGCGGCAGAACGCACTTGTGCACCCAATACAGACACAGTCCTACTCCCAGCCCTCCCCACAAGACGTCCAGGGAACTGGGAGTCCACAGCAGCAGCCCCAGGCTCAGACAACGAGGTCACCCGATGGGCCTTACCCGGCCAGGGGTTACCCCGTTCGAGTCAGGCACCGACGCTTCCACTATCACTGCAAGGCAGCTCGTGTGGTGTTTGTCATTATGGCCTCTTATATCCTCAGCATGGGGCCTTACAGCATACTGAATACAATCTCTATGAGCTCCAGAGCAGCCGTACCCCCCTGGTTGTCCTCTCTTGCCCTTGTGCTCTTCTTCTTACAGTGCTGCCTACACCCATACATATATGGTTACATGCACCGGAGTGTGAGGAAGGAATTCCTGGCTCTGCTCTGTGGACTGTTCTGCAAACAGGGCCGTGCCAGCCAGAGCTCGGCCGTGGAGAGCTGCTTCACCACTACAGGTGAGGGCCGCTCGGGTGCCCACCCTCACCTGCCCAGTCTGGCTGCTCGAGTCCTCCCTCTGCGGACCTGGGAAGAATGCACAACATCGTCCTCCCCCACTTTTGAGAGGAAGTCAAGGGACAGCCGTAAAGACACCACCTCGACCAGCATCAGCTCAGAGAGGGAGCTCACAGTCCACAGCAAACAAAGCACATGAACTCAGTGGGTTGTATTCGACGAATATGACTTTTTTTTTTTACAACAGGGTTATTGCTAATGAAGTTGCTGACACTGGGAATATTGGTATTCATCACCAACATCATCAATCACTACGACTTAATTTGCCATGCATTTGTAAAAGTACCTGAGCATTCACTGTTGTATTATACATTTGTAATAGAAACAGCGTAAAGAAATCTTAGAAGAGTATTTATTTTCACTAGATCAAATCTTGAAAAATACATAGCTAAAACAAACGTTTTATGTTTTGGGTCTACAAACTGTTACTTGTACTATCTGCTGCTACATAAAAGGTGGCATTTTAATTGAATGGAAGCCAGAAGTGGAATTTATTTGGTTTTAGATCATTGTAAATGAGTTTTTAGTTATAATTAGTTGTCTTTGATAAAGGTATCAATCTGCATAAACGACACAAGTATCTCTTTTGAAATGTTACGTGTGTGTATGTGTGTTTTATCATTTGTGATCCTGCCAGTCAGAGGATGTACCGTCTTTGTGTTAGTGAATGTCAGCGTCACATGCAATTTACAAACTCAGGATAATTGCTTTTAAGGGGGAAAGAAAAGAAATATTTGTAGCGCTTTATTCTGTTGTTGAGCAAGTGAACTTATGTACGTATGTTTATGTCCTTGTCACATTATCGTTTTTTCGAGTAGATGAATTGGTGCCTGTTGGGGTTGGTGACTTCTTTCTCCCACACAAAAACGTTTATCTTGGCCTCCTTGTTGTCCACCTTTCAGTGTCAATGGAATCCACGTTTTCCATCTTGGTAATGTTTTTTTTTTTTTTGTCAAAAAACATACCGTGTGCAGAGAATACGGTAAAAGAAAACAACATGGATTCAAATGTGTTTTTTGTTTTTTTTTTTAGCATTGGCTGCATTATGTACCACAGGATTCCCCCCAAAAAAACTCTATTAAACCTTGTACATTTGTAAAGATACCACACAGACACAGTATTTGAGTGGACAAAGCTACCACGGAGAGGATTAGCACTCATGTGAGTACTTATGTTGTGTAACTACCATGACTCATCACATCGAGCAGCAATTCAGTGAGTTGATTGGATAGATGATGTCGTACAGTCGCATGACATTATGTGCATTATTTCACATTTTGTAACTATTAGATAAAAAGAAATATATGTATTTTATTATTGATATTATTATTATTATTATTATAATACTGTGATTGTTTTGGGGGAAACAAGTCCACACCACAGTATTTTAACTGACAATCAAGCTTCAGTAAGTTTGATCGTGTTTCCCTGTACAGGACTATGAGGTACAGAGCAACGTAGATACAAGACATTTGTGTTTTAAGTGCTTTAAATCGACATATTTTTGTGATTTATATTGTGCATTTGTATTACTTATCGTTTAGATGAAGCGTTCTGTTGTTGAATAAAAGTGTACTATATGTATTATGTGTCACGGCATTATATTCAATGCAATAGATAGATTGTGGTTTCCTCCATGTCCCCATAAACAAACACCAGAATTTAGAGACTGGCAAACAAAAAACAACCATGTCTGTGCAGACAGGTCTTTGTGGTTAACATCAGGCAAATAGTCAGAAACCCAAAGACCTAAAAAGACTCCAAGTACAGTAATATATATATATATATATATATATATATATATATATATATATATATATACACATACATATATATATATATATATGATAAGAAAATACGATTGTTTGATTCTCAGCACTTTCTCAGATTGAACTATTGGTAAACTTAACTTTAATAGGTGTCAACATTAGCGCCTGTTGTAATGCGAGTGAAAAACCAACTACATATAAATTAAAAGACTATTACGTTACATGCTTGCAGTACATGGATAACAGTGACTAATCAAAGCTTGCATGCTCTTGACACTGTATCATCATCAGCTCTGAGGTTCATTACTGGTTTTAAAGCGCTTACTCATGACTGTACACTGTATGATCGGGTTGGACGGTCCTCCATATCAACACATAGACTCAGACACCTGGATATTCTCATTTACAAGGCTATCTTAGGTTTACTTCCTTCTTCCTACCTTTTGTCCTACATTAACCAAAATAATACTGGAACTTATAGTCTTCGGTCTCGGGATTTTGCTCTTGCCGGAACATGTTACAGAAAAGCTCTGAAACTAAAGAAGTTGGTCTCATTGAACACTTTTAAGGGGAAATTAGATGACCTGGAGGCAGAAACATCTGGCTGCAGATGTTTTGCCTGAGGATTTTTATTATTGCAGCCGACCTTGAAATGGTTGCAGTATTGGATACTAAGTGAGGTAATGTTTGTGTCCACCTTGTGTTTGTGTGTATGTATGACTTTGCCACTGCCTGTCTTGGCCAGAACACTGTTGCAAAAAAGATTATTAAAATCAATGAGTCTTTTCCTGGTTAAATAAAAAAAATAAAAATGACAATACAGTGGGAGAGTACCACAAGACCAAGAACAGCATACTCTTTTTCATGTAAGCATTATCTCATAACTTTTAGATCAACCATCAACCCTTCCTTACCATAATTTTAATTTCAGCCAAATTGGCCAAAATTCACACTCCCATGATTTTGAATTGAGAATATGATTGTGTGAATTCTATTTACCCCCAACCGCAAAAATGAACATGACTTCTCTTTGAATTAACGGCATTTATTTGAATAAATGTTATCACCCTGGGTGATGACTCCACACTGCTTGAAGCCAAAAGGCAGCAGTGTATGTAGTTACACTAACAAACTGCTTATTAAACCCAAATTGGGTTCATCTCAGTGGTGCATACACACATAATGAGTGACTTGATGACCTGCGTTACGATTAACTCGTTGAGAGAAAATCCCCATTGTGCAGCAAAACTGCAACTTCTATTATACAGATGTGCTATTTTTTTATTATCTTTTTTTTTTTTTAAACCAAGAGTAACCTGTAATGCTTTGAAAATGTGTAGCCATCAAGTACAAGATAATAGACATGTATCATAGCAATGACAGTGTTTTATATGATTTCTCATCTACAATACAAGCTAATATTTCCAGATTTCTAACGCCACCATTACCTTTGACAAGAAAGGAAGGTCTCATCCAAGTACCACTTTCACACTCGCTCCCTCTGTACAGTATATGTACACAATTTATTTATCTTTACAATATAAGTAATAAATGGAAAAAACGAAATCTAGACATTAAGACATAATATAAAATAAAATAATCAAAAATACAAAGGGTTTTTTTTTTTTCTTCTTACTTTCTTCAGAAATATTTGTTAAACCCACCCAAACAAACTGCCCACTATGAACTAGATCAATGGAACCCACACAGATTTTCAAGGTGCCACTTAAAATATTACTGGTCAACAGTGAACACAAAATTATATATATTTTAATTAAAAAAGAAAACGATAGCAAAAGAGGTTTAAAGCACAAAAGAGGATGAGCCCTGGTCTTAATATTAGTGATGCTTTCAGGTCCATTCAAACTGCTTCATCTCACAAAACAGCACTGCAGACAGAGGTCAGTGCTGCACCAGCGAGTCTGTCTCTCCCCAAGTCCTCTAATCCACCTTGACCACACTGTAGATCTTGTTTACAAACCAGAAGCAGGCAAAGAAGCCAATTGTTCCTGGAGGAGACAAATAAATTAAGTTAGAAGGTTTTATTTGCTAAAAAGTTATCACAAAATAAAAATAAAATGGGACAGAAATCGAGGAATCGGTTCGGTGATGACGGTCCTGAAAAAAAATGCATGCCAAAAGCACTAAAACATTGCAAGTGTGAAAGTGTATAACCAGTTTACCTTCATATCTACATCCACTCAAGAAACAACTTTGGACAGGATTGAAAATACACTACTATACTTTCCCTGCAGAGTCTATCAGAGAGAGAGAGAGAGAGAGAGAGAGAGAGAGAGGGAGGGAGAGCTGGACAGGACCAGATCAAAGTGTGCCGTTACCATGTCAACAAAGGTCATTCTCTGTCGTCTAACATAGAGACCAAAGCAGAATCGATGTTTTGTTCGTACTTGCTTTGCAAAGCCATGATCTGTACAATCTTAGTCATACTACAAGGCTTAAAAAGTACAACAACAAACAACTTGTCAAACAGCAATAGATGGTAAAATGGTCCCAAATAAATCTCCAAAGGTAGATCTGACCAAGGAGGACTTTTAATATTCTTATCTCATGTCCCCAAAGTCTCTCTGACTTTCGTTTAACTTCAAAGAGACTTAAGAATGACAGTTCAAATAGGATTCTTGCAAATAAATGCTCTTAGCAATTAGTTGACATAGTGCTTTTGTTTCGTCAGTGCAGATACAAGGCCACTGCTTGTATTTTATTTTATTTTTTAACAAACAAATGGCCAAACACGTGTGAATTCCTTCATAAGAAGTGGATTGAGATCCTGAATCCTAATTTAAAACATCATCATAGCTAAACAGATCACACCCACACACATGGAACACACACACCCACACACATGGAACACACACATGGAACACACGCACCCCACCCACACCCACACCCACACAACCAAAAAACAAATAGATACACCAAGGCGTCACTGCGCTATGACAAGACAAACAGGATATCCTTCTCTCACCTGTGAAGAGGAAGAAGATAAGGACCATAATCATTGTGTATCCAAAGTAAAGGAAGGTGCTGGCCGCTCCGATTATTTGCAGCTTCGAGAAGAAGTAATGCACGGCATAGATGAACAGATAGACCGCAGTGAAGCCACTGGTCAGGAAGGAACGCCACCACCAGTGATAATCCTGGACACATGAAAAACAAAAATGGGACAAGAGTTTAATATTAAGCCTGGACCAGATGAGAAAGACTATATGCTATGCTATAATATCATCACATTGACTTTTATTCTGCTTTATAAAAAAGTCTATATCATGGGACTAGAAATATGACTATGACTAAGTTAATAAATCAATCTGAATTGATTGCTTCGATTCATTGAATGCATTTTTAAAAAAACTGTTAAAGGTTAAATGAAGTAGGTTAAATTGCGGGAAAACTCTCCTACCTCAGCACATAGATGGAAGTAGCAGAGGAGAACTGTGGCCTCGGAGCAGGTGATGAGTAGAATGATGAAAACCAAGAACAGGAAGCCAAACATGTAGTACATCTGATGAGACCTAAAAACACAGACACGGACAGCGAAGGTCAGCCTCCCATTGTGCGGATTCGGAACAGGCTGCGCTTCGACTGCTGGGCGGCAATCGCTGCATCAGCTACACAAAAACTGACACTAGTGAACAAAGACAGGAGTTGCCCGAGAAGCATCATACATTATAGTGATTATTGTGATTCTCTGTTGATCCCTCAACGAGTGCAGCATTACTATTTCCACCTTATGAGCCGTACCGCTGTGCTTGGAACCCCAACAGAGGGGTGTGGAAAAAAATTGGTACGGGCAGGCCGGTTATTCTGGTACTCTTCTCATTGTTCCGACAATGGATATCTAAATACTGCGTGCTGAAACAAACTGAACCAAATTGTACTACGTGGAAAACGAAGCATAACCGGGACAGGACGTCAACACGCAGCGATGTACAACCCTTACTGTAAGCAGAGTGTCAGCCAAAGTACAAATCCCTGAAATTCGGGTAACACCACATTCCTTTCTTCTCACCAAATGCTGTTCAGGATGAAGAAAAGCTGAATGAAGATGCAGCCAAAGGGCAGGATACCACCCATTACAATCCCGGGGATGGGTTTGGTAAAGAAAGACTGCTCAGGAATCTGACGTGGGATCTGATTTGTTCGGACTGGTTGTTCAATTGCCTGCACAATAATAAAAAAAAAAAAAAAAACAGATTTATTAGTTTCACTTTAAAGTAAACAGTCACTTTAAGCAAGACTGGCAGTGGCCCAACTCACAGGTTTCTTGAATCCAAAGTAGGCACCAATGAAGGTGAGGGGCACAGAGATTCCAAACCACAGGGCCAAAATTGCCACCAGGGTGCCAAAGGGGATGGCTGCTGAGGAACCCTCCACCCAGAGGATGAGGTTCATCAGGAAGAAGTCTGCAAACACAATGCTAGGGACGAGAAAAGTAGAGAGAAAACGTAGACGTGTTAGAGAAATTCGAGCATCGTGCAGGGATCATGTGTGGGCATACGAGTGTGATGTTTCACTCCTGACCTCAAACAACAATAGCTATGTGAACATACCCTGGGCACAGGAGCGCTGTCAGCAGCACATTTGTTTTCCATTTTTCACCCCCAAAAGCTGAGAATAAAAACAGATTGGTGAGAACATGATAACGCCACATTTACTTCACTGTCATCTGTGTCACCCGTTGAGACAGAAATGAATTACGTGATGGATTATTTTTTTTCTCTCTTACTTTTGTAAAGGCGTGCAGACACATAGCCGGCAGGTGTTCCCAGCAGCACCCAGAGAACCACGGCACAAGTCATGAGAGCCCCTCTGTTGGCTGGTGACAGGAAACCCAGACAGGCCAGGACTACAGGGGTCAAACAACAACAGTTGAATGTTAACTGAAAATTTGGAAATACCAATCAACTATATGTATATTATGTATGTATATTACACACACACACGTATAATACGCACGTGCACACACGCGCGCACACACACGCTCACACGATTAATCTGTCAATTATTTTCTCGATTCATCGTTTGGTCCAAAAAATATTAGAAAACCTTAAGAAAATGCCAAACCAAAATGATTAACTTTTAAGGAAAAAGACATCTTGTTTTTATCATGAAAAAAGCTTCAAACTGATTATCAAAATATATATATAAAAATTATGGGACATTTTATTGACTAAACAACTCATCAATGAATTGAGAAAATGGTGAAAAATGGTGTCAGCTGCAGTCCTAGTTTCACATTCCCTGTTTTCCTGTTTAATATGCAGAACAGAATGACATACAATGTCAGTACTTTGGTAAACAATAGCAAAGCAGGCCCTTGCTGAAATACAGAATGTAATAATTGCCTCTAATTATATGCTGTTCAGCTTTTTTGTGTAGCTGAGCGGCATAACGTCAATTAATTACAGCAGCTCATAAAAACAGCTCTCTAGATCGGTGTGTGCAATTACTACATTAATGATATATTGCAATTCGATATTAAATAGTCCTTACACAGAGTGATAAAGGTCATGATGAGGATCTGGGTGCCCTGTCCCAGGAACACCGACAACAACATGCCCTTCCTTGGGGGACGGAAAACATCCCCATGCACCTGCTTCCACCCCGACTCCTCCTGCGCATCCTCCTAAAAAGAAGGCAGTCAGTAAAACAGGAAGTGTAACAGTCCGGGAAGTGGTTACCATGTGCACATACTAAAAGTTAAAAGGTTAACCAACCACCAAGCAGTGAATAATACCGAACTCTCCGACACCTGGTGTGAGTACTAACACCGTTCAGAAAAACTATGTTTCCACACACCGCAATTTAAGTCTTGATTTAACGTGGTATTAAGTTACAATCACACACCAAAACACTTGATTACGTGACCACAAAAGAGTTGTGTTCAAAACATTTTTGATAAGCTTACATAGGGTAGAGAGGATTTTTCCTTGGTCTGTGGGAGCTTTATCAAGTCTGCCTGTGAAATGTAACAAAATGTGTACAATTCTAGGAACTGAGCACCTGGTGTGCAAGGTGGCATTTCACAATTCAAAGTTTAAGCAATAGTAATAAAAATGACCAGTGTACAAGTTACTCGTCAGTAAAACTATTTTTTTGAGTTTCCACTGAATTAAAATATTATTATCCACTTTAGGATTAAAACTTTGAGCAGGGTTTTAATTTAAAGAACCAAGCACAAGCACTACTTTGTTTGCACTGTGATAACATGGTACCATGGTGTCAAGCAGTAGACAAATAAGACAAAAGACTGATAAAAGCCAACATGCAACCTTACGAGTACAACCTGTTTGGCATTCCAAACAAATCCGCCTTCACAACATGGGAATCTGTTATGCAAATGCTTCACGTGCACATTAGCTTTACCTGGTCCACCTGGTTGTATCTAGCAATATCCTTGTGGAGGGTTCTCAACATGATCATGGCAACCATGCCCGACAGGAAGAGGACGATGACCAGAGAGTTCATGATGCTGCAAGACACACAAGATCAGCTTACAAGCACCAAGGACTGCCAAGATTATTGGAGAGGATGTTTCTGTAGTGTACTATGTAAAAAATATCCTCATACCTAAACCATTGGATGTTGGTGTGAGGCATGGAGACCAGGATGTAGTCCCACCTTGAGGCCCACTTGATATCATTGTTTTGCTGTTGCATTAAGTAAATGTCTTAGTAAAAAAAAATTACAGCACAACATGCTTTTAAACAGATGTGTGACATACAGTAATAAGTAACAAGTAAAATCTTACTTCAAAAGTGACGGAGTAGGTGTAAATTACTGAGGCATCATCATTGAACTCCACGGGGATCTCCATCGGGGCGGTTCCTTCACAGTTTGGGTTTTTCTCATCAGTCTGTTTGATACTATTGCACACAAAATCATTCAGTTCAGATTATTAAGGATTCTACGATTAGTTTTGTATAATTAACCGTCATGCAGTCGCAGCATGTAATGACAGACATAGTTCAAAACCTAACCCATCTATCACACAACACTTACCTCCTTGGCTCCAGACTGGCAGCAACCAGCCGAGCCCCTGTCCATCCTTCTGATTCTCCACTGTGGTAGATGATCTTAATGTCCACATGGTTGAAAATGTAAAATGTGTTCTTCTTGTTGAAATCAGCCTAAAAAAAAAAAAAATCTCAACATCAATTACCCAGATTCCTACGAGTAACATTCCTAACCAAACGTGTTCCTGATTGCCCTGTATAGTGAAATTGTCCAATTTAAACAATTTATAAAATGACATCTGACTTCATCTTTATACTACTTGCATCACTTGTGGGGTTTTTTTACGCTTGGCAGGGCTCTGTATTGTTTTGTAAATGTATGTGCGTTTTGATGACATCAAATGTACATTTTAATTCATGACTTTTCTCAAATCACTGCAGAGATAAATCATATAAAAGTGAATTAGCTAAATTAAGTCTTCCTCAGACGTCTCACATAAATGTGAGTATCACAGGTAACAAAATTGGGGACTACTTTAGAAGTAGGTGACCACTGCAGGGAAAACACAACATTTTCAGATCGTAACTCACATTGATGACACAGGCATCTTTGGGTCTACCATCTGCTGTAACAAGGCAGCCAATAGGAAAGCCTGGGTTGCAGTACTTCTGACCATCTTCCACATCATAGCACCATGTGACTGGCATGTTGTCAATGATCCTGAAGAAAATAATTTGTAATCAACAGCTTCCAATTAGAAAAAAAAAAAACTTGCTAAACTGCACCACAAACAAAACACCCATACTACTCCATAGTGTGACTCAGTGACACATTGTGAGCTATAGTACAGTCCTGTGCATCATCTACTTACCAGTGGTGTTGGTAGTTTAACTGCATTCCCATCTTGAGAAAATCAAGTTTGGTTATATCCTCCTGGGCACCTTTCTTGTAGTTTTTGGTGCACACTGTCTTGCATTTAACATCTTCTTTAAAATTGAACTGGGGAAAAAAAGATAGATGAGAGTCTTGTTACATCAAGAGAGTACATCATATACTGTCAACCAATGATAGCGATTTAAAATCTCAAGTGTGCTACACAATACACACAATTTTGATCTGTCCAAGACAACAGTAAATCATCATGATCCTTTTCAAACAGTATTCTTGAATCATACCAATGCCCCGTTGGCATTAAAATAATAGCTTGACACGTCTCCTATGACCACATGTGATCAGATTACGCTTCACTCGTGCTATATTCAAATACAAACTGACTTCATGTTTGTTTGAAAAAAAAATCATAAGGATGTTTTAGATTTCAACCATTAGAAAAATTAACTTAGATGTAGATCAATGATTCTATCACAGCACTCTACCTTATGGTCCCCAAGGTGAGAAGTGTAGAAAATACTTTGAATTCACTATAAAACTGCACCCAGTCAAAGGACGTCAGATGAAGAGGCAGTTTCTAATGGATCCCAAGGATAGATGGCATTCATGCATTTTGAATGTGGCAACATGCATCCTCAAACCATTTTGAGATCAGAAGCAAGGAAGCATTGAGGATGCATTGGGTGCATTCCCCGTATCTGTACCATGTTCAGAGATGTTCAGATCTGAATACCCAGGTGTGCTGCTACTACCTACTGATGTCATATCTTCTTTTCTACAGTGTATGATTCAATGGGTGTCATCTTTAGGGGTGAGCTGATCAAAATCACTGGATTGGATATCAGATAGCTAAAATGTGCAGTGTGATTCAATCCAAAAATCCTATATATCGAATGCTTCACATGGAGAGCACAAATGGGTTGTTCTTCATAGTTTTAAAAAGGTCTAAAAGGACTGTATTGGACTGATATCGAGTTTGTAAATATCGGTATCGGACACAAAAAAGTGGCATTGCACCATGCCTCATCATCATAAAACTTGATGTCATAGCCAAGTGAATTCATTTGTAATAATCTCATATTTTCTAATATCACAGACAGTGGGCATAACATTAACTAAACTGTAGCCCGCAAGCAGGTTTGGAATGGTAACACACCTTGTATGGCGATGACTCAATGCGTTCACCAAACAGCACCTGTCCAAGGTTCTCAGAAGGCCTCATTTCCTTGGCATCTTTGCAAAAGTCAAACCTGTAAAAATTCACAGTATGACGAATAGAACAATGAGAAGCCTATATGCAAACAGCACACGAATGACATGAAGCACAGTTTTAAATACTTACACGTCATACTCGTAAGGCAACACCGACTCTACAGAGTCCAAGCGATTGACAAACAGCTGAATCAATGACTGTAACGAAGCAAAAAAAAAACGAATCAAAAAACAAAGCTTTTTTTGATTCCGGCTGCATATTACAAGCACTGTCGATGAGCTAGTGCAATCCAAACCAAGGTAGTTAAGGACCTTGCTGTAATTGATATTTTTTAATGTGGTGACAGTTACTTGCAAAGCTGCTGACAACCTGATTAATTATAAAACAAAACAAATGTCCCCTTGTAACACAGCCTTTGTTGATACATTTAAGTAAATACATCGATGCATCAGAATGTAGTGCGTGTTCCTGGTAGCCGGGGCCTGTAGAGAGCACTCGTTTGTAAGAAGCATTCAGGAAGAAACATAATAAATGAATATGCAACTACGGGCCATTAAATAAGAAGAAAAAACGCTGTGTGAGATGATTATATTAAATTTGATGAAGTCGACATACCTGACACTCTTCACCCGCTTTGCCGTCGTCACAGAAACTCACAGGGGCTAAACCCGGAAGATAAAACGCCGAGCACGGAGAAAAATACGAGACCAGCGAATAAATCAGAACAAACCCGAAGTGTATCCGCCTCTTCATTTTAACACTGAGGCGCGTTTTCTCCGACGGTTAATATTGTAAAAGGAGAGGGTCACTTCTCAAGCCGAGACGCTCGCTTTTTCGGCAGTGTTAGCTTGGACTGTCCACTCGCGACGCAAAGGCAGAGCTAACCTGCCAGTTTTGATGACGTCCTGCTCTGCCTCCGTCACAAGATTACTACCGGAAGTCAAATTATTTTGCTTTAATCTTCCGTATTTATATATTTTAAACGTGTGCGCTTAATACTGATATATACACGTTCTATATCACTGTAAAAAGTAGCAAAAGAAAAGTTTCGAACCGACCGAATTTTCAGACTACGTATAAAGGGAAAGATTTAATTTGAAATTTTAAACACCGGATATTGCACTTTATTCTGACATTGTCATTGAAAATGACAACCAAACAAACAAGAAAAACAGGTATGGGCACAGTTGTAGTTGTATGAAGTAGGGGTGGAGCTGTGAAAACGACATTCATGTGTTTGTTAAATCCTGGGCTGATCAGACGTAAATATGTCATCTTTTTTCTCTTGGTAAATGTTCCAATGTAATGGAAATACACCCATTGTTCCTGAGTAAGTCACTGATGTCAGTTGATCTTCATAATAAAAATGATCAAATATACAGTATGTTGATATAATACTAGCACCCCTAATCAGAAAGACATACAAAGGTGTGCCGTGTGTACACGTAAAGTTCCTGGGGAACTGTTCAATCCATACAAGATTTCCTCTTCCCAGTACACATTCACGTCTGACCTTTCTGGAAAAGGCATCCCACCTCTACAGTTCTTCCAGAGGTGTCTCCCTTCATGCACACACAGGTCGTAAAGCCCACTAACACCTGACAAATCCTGATTTGTGAAAATTTTGGCAATAGTACATAAGTAATAACATATCAGGTGATTGAATCAACACATTCATTTTAATTGTTAACATTTTATCTATATTGTATATACATTAGTCATGATGGTCAGTCACTTGATTTGTTACAATATACCAAGAGCAAATTGTAAAAATCTTCATTCTTAGTTTTGGACTGTAGGTGGCAGTGTTAAGCCGCGGGGCTTTGAGGCCGCCGGAAAAGGAACAAAAGAAGAAGTTACGTGGGTGTCGTTCATATCGTCTAGTTCACAGATACACCTTCGTGGGGAGAAAGCGGCCGCCTACTCCTATTCTTAATTTAAATATCGCGGTAGTTTCGTTGTTTATGATTCAAAAGTAGCTGGCGGCGGTTGGTGTCCCGGTCCCGGATATTTTTTAGCTGGTGTTAGCAACGGAGCTAAGTGTTACTGCTGGCACGTTCATCGCCATTTTGCGAATTCGTCAGCGTACGACTTTGACCAAGAGCAAGGTACTTTCAGAAATATCTATGTACAGATGACGCCGACCACGGCGGACGATTTACTGTAATGCCGAATAAACACCCGATTGTTAATGTGACCATTTTATGTGTTTTCGTAGCTGGTGGTAAATTCTGCAGCATGGCAGAGGCAGATCGACCAGGGAAGCTCTTCATCGGTGGTCTGAACACTGAGACCACTGAGAAGGCCTTGGAGCAGTACTTCAGCAAATATGGCAGGATAGTCGAAGGTATGAATGGAGCCACTATTCTCAGCGCAGTCAAACCGTTTAATGTTAAATATGCATGCCGTTCCAGTTATTTTGTATGTTGCTCACATTTTCCCTGTCGGCGCTGTAAGTTGTAGTACATGTAATGGCCCTAGCTTGGCTGCAAATGTAGTCACCCAGCATCTGCTTGGTGGTCATTTAAAACATTTACACCCATTTATATCCTATCCAGTTGCATCAGCATGCACTATTCTCAGATGGCTTGAATGGAAAGGACCTTGGTTGTAGGAAATGGGGGGGAAAAAGTGAAATAATATAAAGCTGTTAACAGTAGTGAGAAAATGGAAATAGTAATTATATCATACTTTTTATATGTATGTATGTACACAACACAACTGGTTGTAGGGTAAATTGTTACCATTGTACCAATAATATAGGTTGGACGTCATGCTCTTTTTTGTACCCACTCTTTGTAAATTTCAGTTATTTTGATGAAAGACCGTGAAACCAACAAATCCAGGGGATTTGCATTTGTCACTTTTGAAAGTCCGGCTGATGCAAAGGATGCCGCACGTGAGATGAATGGAAAGGTAAGTCTGTCCTTGGCTAACCATAATCTTTTAAGAAATTTGTTATGAATCAGTTGTGACTGAAATTGTGTTCATTTTTCCACAGTCACTTGATGGCAAGGCTATCAAAGTGGAGCAAGCTACAAAGCCCCAGTTTGAGAGTGGAGGCAGGCGAGGACCCCCACCCATGTACTCACGCAGTCGTGGTCCGCCCAGAGGCTCCCGTGGATCAAGGGGAGGTCCTGGCGGTATGAGGGGCCCACCATCCAGAGGTAAATTTTTTCGCAAAAATTATTTGTGCATGAAAGTTATAGAATGTGTTATTTTAAATACTAAATGTTTTTAGTTTGTTAATATTTTAAATTCTTTTTTTTTTTAAGACTACTATGATAATTCAGGAAATGGAGAATCATTCTTTAAAGGGATTTCATCCCGAGGCCCCCCTCCAATGAAAAGAGGACCCCCAGTACGTAATGGAGGACCCCCAGCGAAGAGGTCGGCCCCATCTGGTCCTATGAGCAGGGGTAAGCATGAGGAAATTGGTTTGTACTATGCTTAATGTATCCAACGTTTTAGAATTGTGCAGCTGTGTTACCCTTGGGTGTAGATTTGATCATTTATCATTTAGTTCTATTTCAAGTAATTGTGTGCGTGTGACTTGGGTGAATTTGGTCATCAAGGAGCGGGTTTGTGATTGCTCTCTAGCACCCATGTCAAGGGACAGAGATCCTTATGGTCCACCACCTCGCAGAGACTCCATGATGTCCAGGAGAGATGATTATCCATCACCACGAGATGACCATTACAACTCTAAAGACAGGTAAGACATTTTCATTTCAGTTTACTTTTACTTTAGCTCTGTTGACAGCGCTGCAGTTAATTGTGGCTTGTTTTACAGCTACTCCAGCCGGGATTATAATTCCAGAGATTCAAGGGATTATGGACCTCCCCCCAGAGATTACTCATACAGAGAATATTCTAATTCCAATTCCCGAGATGACTATGGCTCAATGTCAAGAGGATACAGGTGAGTGCATCAGTTATTCGAAAGGCTTAAAAGATAATATTACACTTGGTTAATAACACTTGTTCTTACATTATAGTGATCGTGATAATTATGGGGGAGGCCGTGAACCAAGAAGCTATATTGATCGCCCTAGTGGTGGCTCCTACCGTGATTCATATGATGGTTATGGTAAGATATGTATGACTCTGAATGTAAAAACAAAACTCCGTGGCACAAGGAAAAGCTACACAAATAACGCACCAGATCATAGTATCGACTACCACAGTCGCCATTCAGAAGATGCCACAGTTTCTCCCCTCCCCAGAGGAAACAACTTTACAGAAACCCTCTTTAAACGTCTCCGTTCCATTTTCTGCGTCTCTGACATGAAATCCCTGTTGCGCATTTTCCAGCTACTAGAAAATTAGGACCATTGGCATTTTAAATGAAAAGCAATTACATACATTTTTTTGCAATATGCAGAAGTAACATGTAATATTTGAAACAAAAAGGAACTCCAAAAAGTCCTTGGAAACATCTGTTGACCACCCAGTATGTGTTGCCTAGCGAACCACTCCCTCAAGGAGTAACCGTCTCAAAACCCTCAAGACAACTGTGAAAACTTCGTCCTTAACCTGCAGTTCTAACTCTTGGAGCTCTAAAAGGAAAAAGGCTTCTCAAATCAATGGCATGCTGAGATGGGTAACACTGACCATTTATTTCCTGTGCTTGGATATATTACTGCAGATATCAACTATAAATATCCATGTTACATTTAAGCTTGAATCCATGGTGCGACATTTAAATATGTCGTTCATGAAATTTTTCTATTGGCAAAAGAATGAGCACTTTACAGTGCGAGAAAATGTATAAATTAAACGTTGCCAATTACCTGACCCATTGACCCTGCAGGTAACTCTCGCAGCGCCCCACCTTCACGGGGCCCCCCACCATCCTATGGTGGGAGCAGTGGAAGCAGTCGTTATGATGACTATGGCAGCAGTTCCCGGGATGGCTATGGCAGTCGTGACAGTTACCCCAGCAGTCGGAGTGAACCATACCCACCTAGCCGTGGTGAGCGAATGGGCAGGCAGGATAGGGGCCCAGCTCCCCCTGTTGAGAGAGGCTACCCTCCTCGCGATTCATACAGCAGCTCAAGCCGTGGAGGGCCACGAGGTGGCCGTGGGGGCAATCGAGCTGATAGAGGAATGGCTCGCAGCAGATACTGAACTGACCATGGAAATTGAACTAAAGCAAATGATAGTCTCCGTGTACAGTAAACATGCATTGGAAGAAATCTGACGAGACAAACTAGCCATGTCTAAATCTGTGGAATATGAACCGTAGCTTTGAACTGTATCTTGACTTTTCCAATTTTTTATGTGTAAACCTTTTTTTTTTAAGTATTTTCTTGCTCATGTAACAGTACAGTTACCAAGTGAGTGTTTTGTACATTCAGTGCTGTTGGTATCTGCAATGCCCTATAAGCCTGGCTACTCTAATAAAGCTTTTAGTTGTACTTTGAACACCGCTCATCCATTTTCAAAACAAGATCAGAGGCGTTAACATGAATCTCAGTAACGCTATGATATCCATGAAGTGTCCTGAAGTTTAGGTGAGTCTCTGCTCATACTATACAAATAGACAAGTAACTTGAGTTCATTCTTCCAACTGGACGCTGCTGTTTTCAAGGGTTAGGCAACTGTTACTCTAGAAATGTTCCAATGTAGTCTCCTTGGAAATGGACCCATCTCCCTATGAGCCATTTGATGGCATGCAACGACAAAACCAAAGGCCACAACAACCAAATGCAACTCGACCGATAGTCAAGAGCTGGTAAGCAAAGCAAACCTCTTTGTTTCTCATCTGTAAGTGAGTTTCTCATTGTCCTGTATTGCAATCTCCACTCAAAGGGGTGAAATCCAAGACAACTTTTGCCACAAGGGACAAAAGACAAATGGAGGTCAACCAAATGAGGCTTTTTCATTGTAGTCAGTTTTCAGCAGCTAAGTTGTCAAGTGAAGGAGCATTTCAAGACATTTCGTCCGTTTCCAACAATGAAACCTTTGACACCAACTGAGCCCTCAAAACAACACCTTTTTGCCTTTCCACTCAACAATCAAATGATTGGCCACAGCACTTTTTGTTATCGTGTAGAAATGTCAAGTTACTTTTTTTTTTTTTAGGTTAAAAAGGCATTTTTAAATTAACAGTGATTTACTCAGAATCAGAACCTTTTCCACAAGCATGCCAATTCAAACAATGGAGACCTCTGGGAGAATGCCATCGTCACAACTGCCAAACTGGAAACAAACACTAACAAAACAAAATTCTAAGTCGGACCAAGGACTAAAAAAAAAATGCTTTCACATTTTATGAATACATGATTAAGACAAGGGCAACATGTTAATATTGTATTCTCATTGCAGGATGAACATCCCTTGAAGGCACTTGCCCTTGAAACTTAACCTGAACTGTGTCTTCAAGTTATTAAACTGACCAAGCCCAGTGCACTCATGCAGGTAAGTCTAAATATTTACTGTATTTGTTTTTTGAAAAAATGAATGTATGGAAAAAATATAGATCAATAACTGTTTAATTACTCCTGAAGAAGTTAAAAGGTTGTCATCGGGGTGTAATTGTTTTTTTTTTTATTACTCTTCATTGCTATTACATTAAACCATGTGAAATCACTTGTCATTGTGTACAGCATTTCAGATAATGGCGCGGACAGGCATCTGTTGAAGTTGCTGGTTTCTTCAAGCGGAGCGTGTTGAAAGTGGGAAGAACACAGGCTGAGGATTTGATCAAATTCACAGTTGCTGGTGTTTTCAATAAAGACTTTGAAAAGAGTGTTCCCCCTGTGTTGTCAGTCATTAAAGAAAAAGGAAATAGCAAACGTATTTCAAATGTCATAAGGTATCTGAGACTATTGGATGATGTTTTGTAATCTTTGATTATGGGCTTTCCAAACATATTTTTTAAGAGCATAAATCTAAAGGAAAATTATGGATTTGGATCGAATATCTGGGGGATGAAGGGGTTTGGTTTAACGTTGAAATGATTAGATGGTGGGGATCCAGATATGGGATTTATTTTTAGCAATTGCTATGTTCAGTGGGGGAGTATATTGACACTGAGGGAAAATGGGGGCTGTGGTGAAGGTAGGTGCTCTCTCAATGCTTTAGTTTAATGTTGATGTGCTTTTAGTGAATTTGACCTATTGAGGCAATTTCCTGCTGTAAGTTATTCTAGTTATTCGCAGGTGGTTTTACAGTAACTTTAGCCTTATTCTGAGTTATTTCCTTAGTAGATAAATATCTGATCTCTTGTTGCACGTCAGAAATTGTATGCTGCATTAGCAGAGGAAAAGGCTCCTGTCCATTGTTGAGGTGCCTATTTGCCAGTAGGGGTGATCATCATCAGTTTGAAAGAGTAGAAACACCATCGTCCTTCCCCCACCGCCTCGTATTTTTTTTTTTTTTTTAACTTGTGGCAGAAGTGCGGATGTGAGTCGCATACTGATACGGAACAGGCCGCCAGTTTTCTTGCAACAGCAATGCGTGCTTAGGCAATGATCGTTGGGGAGCGATGAATCCAGAGGAGCAAACCGTAACGTGGTTAATATCACTGGGAGTGCTCAGCTCGCCGAAAAAGAATATAGCGGACCCGGAGGACTTTCTGAAAACATCGCTGAAGGATGGGGTCGTCCTGTGCAAGCTCGCCGAGCGGCTCATACCTGGCTTCACACCCAAGGTGAGAGGTTGATATGAGCTAACACAAGTTAACGAATGTCTAATGACCGACGGCTTTCAATAAAAGGGAAGGGAGTGGTTTCAGATGTAACTGATACCGAGAACTTCTCCCCGCAGCAGTTGGGCCTTCATACATTGTTGTAGTTATCGAGATTGGTCTCGTTGAGTTTTCATGTTTTCGTTAAAACACCGTACAGCGGTTGTCTACATCTGCTTTCTGTGGGGTTTACACTAAAGGGAATTATTAGATACGGTTTCCAGTGAAGCCCAGAGAATGTTCCGCATTCTTGACACAAGTGAGCAGGAGTGAACACCCACCAAAACAGAAGAAATTTTTAAGCGAGAAGTGCGTGAAACATACACACATCAGGAGACACTGAGCACGAGTTTATTTTAACGAACTCAGAGACACTTTCTATTATGTTAAGCGTTTGACGGCCCTAACATTGATAACGCTTCGTTACTGAGATGATAAAAGTTGATAATTATGAATAACAGTTGTACAGCTAATTCGTCACTTCCTCTTGAAAGTCTCTTTCAGACGTAAAGCGGCGTCAATGTAACCGGAAACCCAGAATTAAACAGGAAATAGTAACTTTTACCTTATATGTTCTAAAGTCATGTCTTGCTTGTTGTTCTATCTCGTCGAGTGTCTTTTTTCCCCACAAATGAACATGTTTTTTATTCAGTTACAATCAGCGAAAATCTAAGCTTCTCTACGCACCTTTTCAAATGTTAATTAATATTTTATTTTGGAAGTCAGAAAAGAGGGCGGATGCTGTGTTCAAATCGGGTGCACTTTACATTTCTGCTCTGTAAATGGTTGTGTGTGGAGACGCAGGAATATTTGAGCCACAGTTCCACTCTCTGTTTACTGTAGGTTACTTTGTATCACTACAGCACGTTTTTATGACACAACAAATGAATGTCAGGTCTGCAGGGAGCGTCAGACAAGAACGCGTGTCCAGTGTTTATAACCTACACTAAACCGAGGTGTTTGTTTATATATTTGTGTCGTGTGTGTGTGTGTGTGTGTCCGTGTGTCCGTGCAGTACTGCCAGGATCCGAGGACCGAAGCCGACTGCGTTTCCAATATCAAGGAGTTTTTGAGAGGATGCTCGTCTTTGAAAGTGGAGGTAAGTTACCTCAAGTGTGATGTTTTGTCTCGGACTGAGCTTTTCTCGGTCAGTAAATCACTCACTTAACCCTCTACGCCCACTGCGGTTCAAAGAGGACACCGTCAACATGTACTCTTGCTTGTATTGTGGTCTGCAGCTAGCATATGTTTTCTCCACACATGTGCCTGCCTGGCATGCTGTCAGTCACAGACCAGACCTGAGGGAAGCTGTTGGACTAGTATTGTGATGCACAACCTGTGATTCAACAGTGTTAACTTCCTCTTAACTTATCTTTCATGTTGCAGTGGCTTGTTTTTTGCTGCATGTCTTTAAAAAGTACAGAAAGTATTCAGAGCTCAAACCTCAGTTAAGGCTGCTCAGTTTCCCACAGGGTCAAAAACACTCCTGAATTCTGATCTGTATTCGAATCACCACCAAAATCTTAATATTTCTTCCTTGGGCCATACACGTTATCCCCAGAAAATTCCATCCAAATTCATAATTAACATAGCCCCTGTGGCGGAGGCAGGCCAGGGTTGCTAAAAATAAATACCTTTACATTTATAGGGGTCCAATCATTTTCAGATGTCAGCCTGTTTGTGACTGCCACACTGGACAGTCGTTTTCTTTTTGAGCTTTATAAATAATCCTCTCTGGTCTTGAATCACTTCAGTTGGTTTTCTTTAAACAGCCAATTGAGTCAGCAGGTCTGGCTCACTGCAAAGTCGAGTGGTTCAGTCGTTCCACGCAGCTGGCTTGTTATGTCTGGGAGGTCCCTTTTTGCCTTTTATCCATCAGCCCTGCCGTAACCCGTAATTAGAACGTTTGAGGTTTTTGAAGAGCCACTGTCAAAAGTATCAGTCGGCGAGCCCTGCCCATCCTATGGTCAGTGATGTGATCATGGTAAAGGGACTTTTTTTTTTTTTGTTGCTATTTTGAATTGTGCCCACTTGTCCTGTGACTACACAAAGAGAGCAGTCATACTGCTTTCACTTCTGCCCTGAAATGCTTAAAGAGGAAGCATCAATTTACTGCTCAGGGTTTTTGTTGTTTTATGAGCTGCATGGTATGATTTCTTTGCGCTGATTTAATCCAGTCAAATAGAGTAACATGAATTCATAACATGACTCATGTGAAACTACTGACCCCAGCCTCGGTCAAGGTCCCGTTTATTCTTTCCTTTTTGTTTTATCAGTGCGAATGGATGCTTTTTCCCCATCCTTTAAATACCAGTGGTGAAAATTCATTAAATAAAACATCATCTTCCTAGTATTTTTTTTTTTTTTGTCAATGTCAAAAAGCATGCTGTGTAAAAACTTGTGCTGATCCCATAACATCACAATGTAATGGTTACATTTGCTTTAACTCTGGATGAGGGTCTATACAACTCATGACCATGGCTGTACTACTCAAACGCTATATTTAAGATGTTTTATTTAAAATGTGTAACCTTATCTGCTGGAGGAAAGAAGATAGCAGTCTAAGACAGAGCGAGCAAGCCGTGAGAGATTGGGAGTGTAGGCATGTGCAGATCACAAATGAGTCTGGCACTATCTGTTTTTATTAAAAGTGCACAGCATGTCAGTTTTCCCGTTTGCTTTTCACTGTGCTTCTATTGTTTGTTGCAGCCTTGAGTAAGTCATCTGTCTCGATCTCTTTTTATTTGGATTGTATTTTCTTCCACATGACCTGATGCACTCCAGTTAATAAATTGTTTGGGGCTGCTTATTTGTTGAGGTTGTAATGCGTTGTCTTGTGCCTTTTCTATGTCTTCAGGGATTTGAACCGGAGTGGTTATACACTGGGGACAATTTTGGCAAAGTACTCACCACTTTGCTGGCTTTCAACTTCGCCACACAAGGTACGAGTTGCGATTTCTCTCTGTTTCCTCCATTCCCCTGTATCGGGGACTGTTTCCTAACATTGTTTTGGTTTGAAATTTAGAATGTTAGTGTAATGTTAGTTTCCCGATGCACCAAAGGGAAAAAATAGGCATCGACTGTCGAAAGTAATTCAAGTCATTTATAAATAAATAAATAAATGCGTCTTTTAAGTGTTCTTACTTCTCCGCTTTGTATAAGTAGTGGACAGCTGATGTCATTTGCATCATATATGTGCTATGATGGTGTTTTGGGTGGGCATATTGTCCAAGCAGCCATTCTGAAGCATGATTTGGTGTGTTACCTATGACCAGCTGGCATGACAGTGTGTGTTTGTGTCATGCTGGGGGCCATATTGTCTCATTTGCATCCATATATGCTCAATGAATAATGTGTGTCCTTTTTTTTTGTTGTATACGTTTTGTGCGTCCATATTAGGAGTGTTTTTGTTCAATATTGACACAGCTACAGCTTGAATTGATTGACAGTGTCACAGCACCACAGCAGTTGAGGTCTAATTGCTTTGCTTGAAAGCCCTTGTTTGGGCTGAACTGAAGAGGTAGATTCCTTCAAGTATCCAGCTCACGGTTGCCCTGAGATCCAGTGATATTGATTGTTTAGCAGGTTAACAAAACAGTCTGCCACCTCTGCATATGTGTTAATATACAGTAATGTTCAAGCCTGTTTTCAGATCATTGTATTTGTGACATACCTGGATTAGCTTGTGCCTGACAGCGAGGTGGTTATTTTAATGTGAAAATATCCTATTAATATTTGATGATTCATCTATGAATGTCAGGACGCCGTGTCAACAGAATGCTGCGGCTGTTTGCCAGCAGAGTCAGAGGTGGTGTTTTCCAATAATGAATACACTATGAAAACCCACATACATGTTCGCACAAGAACAACATCCTCACAATTAAGCAAACGTCTGGTATATCTTCTCCACAGGTGACTTTAAAAAGATAAAGTTGTCAAATAGATACATTTTCTGCTGCTCCTCCCATTTTTTTTTTGGATTTTTTTGCACTATGTTTGATCAAACTTTGTTGTGCACATCAATGGAGAGGGTAATGCATGCCACAGTGGCTCAGTTTAATATGCAGATCTTTGACATGCTCGCCAGTAGCAGCTGCTCTCCCATCTTCAGAGGTGAACAAGACCTCTGTGTTCATGCACCTGAAAGGCAGAGGCTTTATGTTGCATTATATTGATTCTATTTTCAGATTATTCTATTAATCTGGTTGGTTAAGAAGGGAATATGAAGCATATAGGGGGTGTTAAATAGTTGCCTGATAAGATTATGAAAGTTTGTTTTGTGTTGACAAAATGTTCTGTAAAACATCTCAACATCTGTTAACGGAGACACAAACGATGAACATGAATGAATGATCATATTTATAATAATTGTAATGAAATGTAAATATATTCCGACTCGCATGAACATGGGCCAGTGTCGCTTTCAAATGAACACCAGCACAACAACACCGTTGTCAAGGGGAAACACTGTAATGGGAGAATAGGACTGTAATTCCCATTCGGTCAGATGTTGAATCAGTGATTCTAATCTTGAAACCCTCGTGATTGTAGACACGTGTCTGTCCTGTTGGGCTGAAGGTGAATTTATATGATACATGTAATTCCATTAAGCTAAAAATGTCCTCAAAACATTTTTCTTAAAGTGAATAAAACATTTACTTTCTGAAGACTGGCAGAGGCATATAACCACGGGGCAAACAGTCCTTTTCCAAGCCTCGCTCCTCCCTCAGGAGTTTTTGTGTTGAGTATTTGTTGGTTTAAGAACAATACTTTGATCGCTGTCAGCGTACAGTAATTACAAAAGTAACCACAGAGCTTTACAGGATGACTCTGTATGTGGGGAGTGGCATGAGGGATAAGTGGGTCCCACCAGTACGTGCGGACTGTCCTGCTGATTTCAGGGTTATTTTCATTGCATCAGTTATGCCTCGCCGAGATGCACCCTGACGTCTCTGCGTATGGAAAACATCGGGGAATCTCTGGCTTTTCCATCTTTAACGTTCATGGACAGATTCCAGATGATGTGCTGATAAAAATCTGGAGGGGTATCACAGAAAGTGTTGCCATAACACATTTTAATGCCCCTCAGTGGAACTACATTCAAGCGAGTGTCAGTTCTTTGGCCCCAAGATGAACTCCGTATTAGATCTGAATTAGAAGGCCCGTGGTGCATGCTCATCCTCATTTGCTGTTTGCAATGAGATTAGACAGAAGGACCTGGCTTGCGTCCAGCTGGATTTGGAGAGGGATTTTTGTTTTTTTTTTAAGCCAGTGTGTTTGCACTTGTTCGTTTGTGTGAGGGATTGCACGTCATTGCAGGGCAGCCATGTGTCACTTTTCAAGTGAGTAATGGAAATAAAATTGCAACCTCTGTGAGAGCATCTCAAGAATTGCACTCTGTGCAGAACAGCTGGCAGATCCTGAACCTAAATCACTGCACTGTTCCTCTGCTGCAGTAGCTTTCTGATGACACAGTAGAGGCCTTGGCCGTCTGTAACATAACTCACCCGCCAGACTGCATTTTAGAGGAGAGACGGAGTTGTAGGAAAGTATGTAAAACAGTATGTTTTAATTAGTTGCACTTCCTGGACTGAGACATGTTTATTTTGATTATTTCTATATCTATATACTGGAAGTTGCCTCTCTTTTTGCTGCTGCTTGAGATATATGTATGTGTGTGTGTATAGTAAAGTTTGTGCACCTGTGTCAGATCATGTTCAAACACCTAAACCAGAAATAATAGGCTCCACATTTCTTCTGTGTCCTTAGACTGTGCGGCGGAGAGGTCATGCTCACAGTCCAGTGCCTCCTCTCCTAGTCAGTCAACGTCGTCACACACCGTCTCCTCTGCCAAATCCAAAGGCTCACTGCGTAGACAATCCAAATCACTGGTACAGTCTCTTCTATAGATTTCTACCTGTTGTGTCTTTGTGTTGTCTGCTCACTTCATGTCCTACATTCAGATCATTGAGTAAACCTTTGATCACAAAACACAAATAGAAAATATCGTATATTTGTACATTTGCACGCGTGTCGCTGACCGCGTCTGATCATCGCTCCGACAGGAGATGTCTGAGAACGGTGGCGGCGGCGGCGGGCAGTCGATGGTGAAGGCTCGCTTCAACTTCAAGCAGAACAACGAGGACGAGCTGTCGTTCAATAAAGGCGATATGATCCTTGTGACGCGGCAGGAGGAGGGAGGATGGTGGGAGGGCACGCTCAATGGCAAGACGGGCTGGTTTCCCAGCAACTACGTACGGGAGATCAAACCCTGCGGTGAGTCGGATCACACGAATATATGATCATGAATTTCTGGGCTTGATGGGACTTGAGTTGGCATTATTTATGTTCTAAGACGTAAAAGGCATTGTGTGCAGAAGAAACAGAAGTTTTCTAAAAATCCATAATAACAATAATGTATTTCAATTTAAGCAGGTTTTAAAAAAAACCGTAGGAACTTGGCAATCCTTCATGATGGATGTTTATTTCCTTTATAGAGAAGCCCGTGTCTCCCAAAGGAACTCAGCTGACCAAGAACTACTACAGCGTGGTGAGTGAATTATTATTTTGTGCCCTTTTCTTTTCCTGAGGTTGTATGGTCACAGTTTGAACAATGATTGTTTATTACATTTACATTTAAGCATTTAGCGAACACTTTTATCCAAAGCGACGTACAAAAGAGGAACAAGCTACATAGACGTAGTCTTGGTAAGAAATCCACTAGATGGAAACAGTGGACTGACGGAGGGTGAGCATGCCGAGGTGGATCCAAGTGCAGAAGGAGAGAGTGCAGGGGAGGGGGGGGTTTAGGCTAAGTGCTAGGACAGAAGATGCTCTTGAAAGAGCTGGGTTTTCAAGAGCTTCTTGAAGATAGACAGGGACGCCCCTGTCTGTCAAAGACAGAGTCTGACACACGAAGAGAGTCTGGATTGTCTTGTGCGGGGTGTTGGCACCGCCAGACGTCAATCCTTTGATGAACGGAGTAGTCCAGGGGTAACGTAAGCCTTTATGAGAGCATTTAAGTAGGTGGGAGCAGCCCCATGGAGCACTCTGTAGGCTAGCATCAGTGATTTGAATTTGATGCGTGTGGCTAAGGGTAGCTAGTGGAGCTCACTGTATTTATTATTTGAATAATAGCTTTCATTTTGTCAAAAAAAAAAGCTTCGCAACCCTCTAATCTGTGTGTGAATCCTCTAATTCAATGTATACTCTATTGTCCTCTTACCTTTTTAAGTGAGCTTAAATTAAAAAACAACAAGAACCACTTACTTTTTTTCTTTTCTTTTTTTTTTTAACGAACTTGTTGTTTTATTGGACTCTGACATTAACATGCTAACATTCTGACCGCGTTGCTGTTGCAGGTGGTGCAAGACATCGTGGAACATGAGCGAGAGTTTGTCAAAGAATTACAAACCCTGCTGACTTGTTACCTACGACCGTTGCAGGCCAGCGACAGTAGTAAGAAGTAAGTAAGCAATGGCAATGGAATTTATAATCAATGACACCGACTGCAATAATTTCATCCTCAACATCCTTTCAGTACTGAAGTTGAACCACACTCCTTGTCGTCTAATATCTGCTGTATTTGTTCAGGCTGACTAGTGCGGACAGCGCCACCCTGTGTGGAAACCTGGAGGAGATACTCACCTTCCAGCAGGGACTATGTGCGGCTTTGGAGGATTGTACCAAGTAGGTCCTTTTTCGAAGACCATTTTATTTTTTATTTTTTTTACCGTGCACACATACATTCGTATTTATTGCCTTCACGTCCTTCCTTCCTCCCAGACACCATATTCCTATTAGTTTCTTTATATTTTTTTTTTACAATAACTGCTGTTTTGTTTCAGACAGGCAAACGCATCACAGTCAACATGACACCTAAATACACCTAAAGTGTATACTGTCTTTATACAACTTCTTTCATCATGTTATGTGATGCATGCATTGCATGGGTGGGGAAACAGAGACATCTAAAATTACTGGAAGGAAATTGGGTTCATACATCACAAAGCGTTCTATTTGTGCCACATTGTTGTTTTGTAGGTGCATAATCAATGTTTTGTGCGCACACAATGGCTGCTCACATACTAAACAGCCTCTTCGTAGTAGTCTGGCAACCCTACAGTGTTCCCATATCAGTCTAGCGATCTGATTGGGTGATACGGAGGAGGTCAGTAAGTCAGTGATTGGTTGGAATTGTGGCGCAGACCGTACCACGTGCGAAGACACTGTTTTGTTTGTGAGCACTCGGGGATTATGCGCTCAGAAAACATCAAATAGGTGTACAAAACATGGCACAAATATAACGATAGAGTGAACAATGTACAGTCTACAATGGCTTTTTCATTTGTGCCAAACTCACAACTGTAATTTAAAATATATCTTATCTGATTAAAAATTACATTTTTCAAAAATGCTTTCTGAAAATGTCTTAGGATGGATAAAGCCAACAGAAATAATATCAGCCAATGCCTTTTGGTGACTGTGATATTATTGTACTTCGCCTTTTGGTCCACTTCTCTGACCTTGTCTCTGTGTGTCTGACCTTGTCTCCGTGTGTCTGACCTTGCAGAGTTCCAGAGGGCCAGCAGCGAGTGGCTGGCTGCTATTTAAACCTGATGTGTCAGATCAAGACTCTGTACTTGGCTTACTGTTCCAGCCACCCCTCAGCTGTGTGCATCCTCACTGACCACAGGTCAGCCCCTGCACACACACACACACACACACACAGCCGTACAGTAGATCACCGATATGAAAACATTCAGTGTTCACGGTCCTTTTTTAAAAATCTTTTTTGACTTACTGAATGTCAATCGTGCCACGGAAAACTTCACGAAAACAGAAACCACTTCCTTCAAACTATATTTTGACCCAGTGGTTCCCAACAAGAGGTCACATGATGAAGTGATGGTTCATGAAATGATTTACCGAAGTCGAAATGATACATGACAAAAACGTTCTCACACGAAACTGTATTCCCTTCTCTTTGTTTCGGCTTTTCAACTCCCATGTAGTTATTTCAAAGATATTCAAGTCATGTACTTTTAATTTAATGAGTCAAAGGCAGAAAAAAAATGCCTTTCCACTGTTTTAATGTTAATGTTACCTTTCTATTACCCTACGATTTTGAGGACGACTTAAATTGGTGACCTGTAGTTTAGCTGAGAGCCACAAGGTGTCAGGCGTTCCATCTGTAAGTTACCTGGAGGGTAAACTGAGACTGTGTGCAAACACAGAAGTTTAAATGGCTATGGTTTGCTTTTCAAATGAACTGCCTCGCCAGATTCTACATGAAGAGGTGAAGATAGAGATGCGGAAGAAGTCAACTGTTGACAGGATGTATACAGTTGTGGTCACAGGCGAGCGAGCCACTGTTTTTCATTCACATTAAGTGTGTTCTGCGTCTCATGAGCGTCTCTCACTAAGTTCGCAGGCAGAGCAGTGAACAGCTGATAAAAGCTGCAAAAGCTAAAGTGTGGACCTAATTTTGCTTTTAATGTTTTATTAAGGCAATTGGGTACATGTGTTAGTCATATGTGCTACAGTGACAAATGAATGGGGAAGTGTGCTTATATGTGATGCCAGGTTATCCTGACCTCATCAGTTATTAGTTTATATTTATTTTATTTTTAAATGAGCACAAATATTGCATTTATTATCAAACATGGAGACGAATTCAGTTTACCACATCATGTTGTCAAAACTGGGTTCCAGCAGGTTTAAGTGCAAGTGTTGAGCATGATTCTGAACTGAACACTGAGGTGACTTATCCTGAGAAAGGAAACTTCTCTAAGTTTCCCTCGTCTGAGGCTTAACAAACTCAAGAGTTTGCGATAAACCTGTTTTCTGAACAAGGGCCCCTGAGAAACCTGCTGTAGTTTTTTGATTCCTACGTGAACCCAAACGTGCAGTGCTGTCTATACACTGCACCGGTGACCATAGCTTTATAATCAATGTACTGTATTTCATAATACGGTCTCCTGCTATGTGTTATTTATAGTAAAAAAAAAAATATCGTGTGTGACTTTTTAAATTGCTGATTTTCAGTGTCAGGATTAGAGCTGCCACTAACGATTATTTTCATAATCGATTAATCTGTTGATTATTTTCAAACCAAACCTTAATAAATGTTGATCAGTGTTCGTCATACCTGGAAATGATGATGTTCTCACAAACCAAAATGATTGACTCTTAATGATTTCTTTGTTATCCAGAGCAAAGAAATGAGGAAAATATTCACATTTAAGAAGCTTAAACAATCGGAAATATTGTCTTAATCATGAAAAAGGCAACAAACCGATTAATCGATTATCAAAACAGTTGTCGATTAATTTAGTAGTCGATTAATAATCGATTAATCGTTTCAGCTCTAGTCAGGCTATGTTTTAGGCTAAGCCTTTTAAGGTTTCATGGTGCTATAAAGGTCTTATAAAATATTCCTATGTCGTCAGGATGCTCTGTATTCTTTATTTATTTTGTGTCTTTGGAGGGAAAAACCCCCCAAAACAATACAAGACATAAAGCGTAACTGTGTGTGTGTTTCTGTGTTTAACAGTGATGAACTAGACAAATTCATGGAGAGCCAGGGAGCAAGTGCTCCGGGGATCCTGACCCTGACCTCCAGTCTGAGCAAGCCCTTCATGAGGCTCGACAAGTATCCCACCCTGCTGCAGGAGCTCGAGCGGCATGTGGAGGTACAGGAGGAGACGCGTCGGAAATATAACGAGAGAGAGAGCCCGTCTCTCGCGCGTGGGCTATGTCACTGTGAGGGCGCCGGCTTGATTTAACCTGCTGTGTTTCATGTGGTGTCTTGATTTATCTTTACCACAGGAAGCCCACCCCGACTACGCCGACATTGTGAAGGCAACTGCAGTTTTTCGGAGCCTAGTGGTAAGTCTGGAAATCCAGTGGGCTTTTCGTGCGGAAACGAACCCTAGTCTGTATAAAGTTGGTTGATGTTGGTCTCCATATACGTTGAGCAGAGTCAAGTCTCCGTTAAACGAAACCTGTAAGCCTTTGACATCAATTCTCCGTCATGGTGTTATCGTGTGTAATTTAACAATCTCCAGTCAAACAATCAAACCACTGAACCATTCATTGTGGTTCTTTTTTTCCATTTGTTTACTACTACAGAGGGATTGCTCTTAAATGCCATTGTAATTTACAGAATGATAATGTTGTTCCTACAGTGGGTGTGACAGGAAATGCCATCTTTGAAAAGTTGGATTAGAAAAACGATCAACCGCACTTGCTTGTGTGCACATTTCCCTGGTAAAGCTCTGGGTTCTGTGTAAGAATAGGTGAGGTGACTCACACCTGTCTCTTTGACAGGGCTGCACAGGAAAGTGAGAGATAAAAAAAAAGAGGCACAATACTGACATTTAAAATTTGCAATGCTCAGTGTGTGTGTGTGTGGGGGTGGACGGGCAGCCAGGCCTCCCTACAGAACCATTTTTGTTTCAAGTGCCGTGGAAAGTTGCCTATGTTGCATTGTCACTTTTCCTGCCTGTGGGGGGAGAACCCCGGCATATCACCTGAAAGTAAACTACCTTATTTTATAGGTTTCTCCTTACACTTGTGACCGTGAAGTAATGAAAGTTATGCAGACATATGTGTCATAAACAAAAGGATGCGTTTTCTAAAGTTCGAAAAGATCCTCTGCTGCTTATTAAGAAACAACCAGCAAATAAAGTTTCTGTTTTTACAGAATCCTGAAATATTTTGTCATCTACGTTGACTGATTTTTACATTTGTGTCCGTGTTTTTTTTGTTTTTGTTTTTTTTTTAGACACAGTGCCAGGAACTGAGGAAGCGCAAGAACCTGGAGCTCCAGATCTTGTTGGAACCTGTGCGGGGCTGGGAGGGGGACAGTATGAAGAGCCTGGGTCATGTAGCCTACATGTCCCAGGTCCATTTGAAAAATGGGTCCAGTGAGGTGAGACGCATGTGAGATTTTACCACATCTAACATCAGTGGTGAAAAAGGAAAAAGTGATATTGGAGGCATAGCACTAAATTTCCCTCTTTTCGCTCATCTTCACAATTCTAACTGGACGGGGCACGAGACAAGAAGGCGGCTGGTTTGAATCCCAGTTTGACCATGTGTCTCTGTGTGTGGAGTTTGCTTGCTCACCTCGTGTGTGTGGGTTCTCTCCGGGTTCTCCAGCGTCCTCCCCGCTCCAAAAACATGCAGATTAGATTAAATTAACACTCGATATTGACAGTAGGTGTGATTGTGAGAGTGAATGGTTGTTATATTGCCCACACGCTACTGAAAAGTTGTGTTTTCACACTTTTTTTTTTTCTCTAGACCGGCCCCCTCTTGACCAGATTAGACGCTCATTGGCCCTCAGGTCATTTGAGTTTGACAGCCCTGGTCTAACCCCCCAACCCCCATTTTTTTAACGTTTTGTGATGAGAATGCATGTGTTTACGTTCATCCACAATTTAAATGTGAATGAATGGGTTTTTATTTCCTACAGTCTATGAATCACATGTGCTTTTACTAACTCTGTATCAAAACAGGAACTTAATGTCAGTCAAACGCAGGCTGAAAAGCCTACTCCTTTTCTGTGTGTGGTTTCTATGTGGGGGGGTCGACCTTATTTGATGGTTGGAATAAAGCCCAACGTATACATTTGGATTTACCATATTTTGATCACTGCCAACCACTTTCCAACCACCGTACCACTTTTTTTTTTTTTACATCTCAAACTCTTCTTTCATCTCAAAGTCTGCTCATCTCAATTTTCCAGCACAGTGGGGCACAAGTGGGGTCTGGGTGCAGAATAAAGTGGAACACATTGTGTTTTCATGAACAACATGATGAACGGCTTCAGCTGCTCCTCACAGTGCAAATACAAAAACAACGGCTTCAGGAGAAAACCTTTGTTTAACCAGCTAACTAACAGTTGCACGTATGTCCTTGGCGTGATCTCGTTGCAACCCTAATTAATAAAGAACCCTAATTTGTTCATTCTTACAGGAAAAAGAGGAGCGTTATTTAATGCTTTTCCCCAGTGTGTTGGTAATGCTCTCTGCCAGTCCCCGTATGAGTGGCTTCATTTATCAGGTGAGCGACTGCGTATGTGCCTTTCATCTGTTTGCACGCACACACACACACACACACACACACACACACAAAAATGCTAATCTTTCTTTAATCTCCAAACAAACGACTTTTACAATCTCCACATTTTCTGTTGCTTAAACTATTTGAGTAACAAAAATATTTCTCCACAGTGATTAATAGTGGTCAATGGGATTTTATTCTCGGCACTCACATAAGTGCCGACAAAAAAAACTAAGTAAATGAATACATTCATTATTAAAACTAATAAAAAAAATCACTTAACCAATTTATTAGACCACTACCCAATGAAAGGTTTATGCCACAGCTGCCTTAAATTAACAGCATTGCTAATTATCAAAATTATATTTTTATGGTTCTGTAATGGTTAATACACCAGCATGTAGAAGCTCTTTAACCAAAGTGGTATTTTTAATGCTAAAATATAATTATTATTGTTACCCATTTGCATTGTTTGCAAATGGACTGTTTTACAAAAAAAACCTGAAAAAAAAATTAGTAAAGCACACTATTATTTGTCAAATTATAGTTATTTACTTTTTTTTAGTGGTTTAGGAGGTTTTAGTGGTTGAATATCCTGTTTGATTGATTTCCAACTTCTGAGCAGGTTCAAATTTGGGTATAAAAACATGTTTTTCAAAGATTTCTATAAATATGTGTGTTCTCTCATTTTTATGACAGGTGGTCTAATAGATTTGTTATTTATCTATGCCACTCATTTCTATAGTTTTATGCAATGAACACACAATTGTTTTCATCATCAATTATTTTCTCTGTTCATTAATATTAGTTGTTTGGTCCATAAAAATCTTAGATCATGTCCAAAAACGTTCATATAGCTGTCATGGTGGAGCAAAGAAACTTTTTTCTTTACTCAGAGATAAAAGTGTGTCATGTTTATATCCGGTGACTTATTTCTTCTCCCTCTCATTGTCTCATTCAGGGAAGACTGTCACTGACGGGCACAACAGTAACAAGACACGCCGACGATGCCGACAGTGCCCACTATGCCTTTGACATCACAGGTTTGTCTCTGAAGCTGTGGAGGAGAAAATATGACCCGTCTTCTTTGGCATAGCTGAGGATACGGCAGTGTCATAACATACTATAATGAGTCAAGTCCCAAGTCAAGCAGTAGCTGGTCTTCATCTGGTGTGTTAACCTGTTTAAGAAAATGTACTTCCAAATAAAACACAAATCACAAATAATCAAATACATACGGACATGTGATGTGATGGCTTCCACTTTACATTTAGTCCATGATTACAGTGTTGCAAAACAAACTGGGGAAACTTTATTATGTAGATCGTGGACGTGACCTTTAAGTCTCTAAATGGCACCTGCATACCATTTGCATGTGCTTACTCTGCACGATTCTTTGCCGTGTGTAACTTTCCGCTTGTCTGTGTTTGTCCGTTTTGTGTTCGTATGTCGCAGGAGGCGCTGAGCGCGTCACTGTGCTCTGCAGTAGTTCACAGGATTTGCAGGAGTGGCTGGAGCACCTTCAGCCCTTCACCAAAGGAGGAAGCCCAGCAGGCACCATTTCAAAGGTTAGGACAGATGCACAACCACACACACACACACACACACGTGGAATAAAGTCAATCCAGTACTAACAGCAAACCTTGCTCACTGTCAAGGTGTGAACACTCATCCTGCGGGTGACAAATATTACTGTCATCTTTCGCTGCACACACCGCAAATGCATTTGCCCCGCACTTCTCTTACTTGCTTTTATTGTCTCATGTAGACTGTAGAAGGAAAGCCGCTGAGCATGCTCGGCACCTCCACTCACCTGTCCCACCTCGGCAGCATCAGCCGTGGCCCCTTGGAACCGCCAAAGACCAGCAAGCCCTGGTCTCTCAGCTGCCTCCGTCCTGCACCCCCCCTGAAACCCTCGGCGGCTCTGGGCTACAAAGAGGTAGGCGGATGTAGCGCTGCACAAACAAACCTACACAATGTGCATTTCCGGTAAGCAGTCATGAAGTCACTCTGAAACCACAAGGCTCCCTCTTCTTCAAATGTGCCCCCCCCCCCCCCCCCCCCGTCTACTTGATTCAGACCTCTGGTATTGCTGCTTGACACGAAGACTTCCAGCAAACCTTTGATTCACCCTATTCAACCTATACAAGCACTCCAGTATAAATGATAATGGATTTTAATGGTTTCGTCTTTGCAACAAAACCGCTATTATCCACCCATTAGTGACATTTGACACGTTTTAAAATAGAGGTGGGCGAGACAATCGTCTAAGACAATATCGTCTAAGACTGTTGTTTTTAAAGAAACGCGAGGATTTAAATGACTTTTTTTTAAACGATAAAACATGCGCTGACACTCCACACAGCAGCAGTGAGCCGGATTCAGTGTCACATGACATGAAAAAAAAAGTTCTGCCCGGATGATGTGTCAAGAACAAGCTGCAAGAACTCCCAAACGAGGGCTGCGAGAGAATAATAATAATGTCATTACTGGTTACATGGTATTATTTGAAACCCTCGGCGGTCTACGCCATTTCGCTTTGAATAAGTTCATTCCAGTAAACAGCAGAGGTATTGCTCAGTTCTGACTGGCACCGAGTGACCTACTGGTTTACCCGCTACTCACGCGCGATGACGGCCGGTTCACCTCGAGATTCACGTGGGAGGTGAACATTTTCACACAGTCAGCACTTTAGAAACCCCGGATTGCGATTGCCCACCCACACTCCAGCACTGTGTTAAGGATTATGGTTTCTGAACACCCGTGTCCACCGTGAGAAGAAAACAGACTTGTAGCTGCAGAGGGTGCATGCATAGAGCCTGGGTTGAGACCCTTCGATGGGTCATGGGAGATTTTTTGGGGGGCCTGCCAAGTGAATTTATATCATTTTCCTCCAGCTTTTTACTCAAGATTTATGTGTAAATGTTTTTAAAAAAAATAAAGGCAAACATACTGTATATCTTAACTTTACCGAAATGGCAGTTGTCAGACGCGTCGTGATGGACTTTCCTTTTTAAAAAGTGTGTCCCCATACTAAAGGTTTAGGAAACACTTAAAAGATAAGGTGAGCTGTAAAGAGGGTGTGAAAAAAAAAAAAAAAAAAGTTCACCATAACACTCTATCACGTCTTTCTCTCATCAAAGTTTTTATGCACATTTCCCGTTTTTCTCTCTTTCTCCATCTTGCCTTCTGTAGAGGATGTCTTATATCATGAAGGTAAGGGTAGATCTCACTCTGGCTTTTTCTGTGTGTGTGTGTATGTGTGTGTGTGTGGCCTGCCGGTATGCTGTTGCTCTGTTTTCACCTCTCCTTCACTGTCATCTGTTGGTTTCCTGTTTCTGTGGCACTGCGTGTCTGCATTTTTTTTCATTCTCACTCTGGGGCGAGAGCCTTCTTTGACTGACTACACAAAGAAAAAAAGAAAAAAAACTCTCTGGTGCAAAAAAACATGCATTTTTTCTTTCTTTTTTTCTTTTTTTTTACTACAGGTGCTATTTTTGGAAATGTATGTAGTGAAGTTGGCTGTCGTTCAACCCTGAGCATACTTACACGTGTACCACAGTCTTTAATAATCAGCAGTGCAAAATGGCGTCAACGGTTAGATGGTGTCGTTGGTTTCCTCTTTCTTGAAATCCATTTATCAGACATTGCAAAGTGCATTTTCTGTTTCTTCCCAACAATAATGCTATAGTGTGGTGTTAAAGCAATACTTCACCGATTAGCATTTAGCTTTGTAGCACTAGAAAAAATTGTATTTTTGAAAAATTGTGCTTCCCAACCTCAGAGTTGAGAAATATCTTCAATGTCTTCTTCTTCTTGTTTAGCGTAGCTGTTAGCAAAGATGGCGGACACTGTTTACATTCTGGGAACGAGGTCCCGTCCCCCTACGAGTGGGTCTAAAAAGTGCATAATTAGCATTGTAGGACCTCATTCCCAGAATGTAAACAGTGTCCACCATTTTTGCTAACAGCTACGCTAACAGGAAGTGTCAGTGGAGGGCACCTAACAAAGACAAGAATGATGATATTTCTTAACTCGGGGGAGAACTGACGTTGGGAAGCACAATTCTTTTTTTTTTTAAAAATACTACCCCTATTGTAGTAACACAAAGCTAAATGCTAATTGGTGAAGTATTCCTTTAAATTCAATTAACACACTGTTATATGTCACTATTTCTTACACACTGGAACTTTGGCCTCTTCAAATGTTCCTCACACACAGTTATGATTCAGTTGTTTTTCTTTTACACCTGTTTTCCTGTTTCGACATGGTCGTCTAAGCTTCTCCTTTCCAGCCGAGGAAGGCCACGTTAACAAATGACATCCTGTGAGGTGTTAGGAGAGTATGTCATCCTCGAGTCACACGCTAGCACCGCACATTCACAGGGACATTTCAGTTGCTGTTTGTTTCCTGAGTCGATTTAATCACGTAACGCCTCATGTTTGCTGTTCTAAGAAGAGGGAAAAAGTAACTGTGACTGTTATCAGATGGGAAAAGTCATTCATAAAAACCAGATAGTTGTGGTTTGATATAGTGTTATGTTGTTTGTGTGTATAAGGGTGGAGATATATCATATCTCGACTTATCAGAGGTATCCTCTCCTGTCCTGACCGACGTCAGCGGTGGGTAAATGTCTTTTTAATGTTAATTAAGTTACAAAAGAGGTTTTTTTCAAAATTAAATATTAGGTTTTCTTTGTGCGTGTTTTTTTTTTGTATCACTCTGTAACGCAGGACTCATATTAGCACAGATGGCTCACATGGGGCGCTTTGTTCCCCAGTCATCACCACATGCTTGCCTGCCTTGTTTGTCGATGGTATTTTGTTCTTTGATGTTTGTTTTATAAGGGACGTGCGTCCCTGTGAGCTTGCGTTCTGTTTGGTTTGGAGTCTTGCCCCCTTTTTACAGGTGTGTGTACCTTTTGTGTGTAGCGTGTGCATGCGTGAGCGTCTCCGTGGAGAGAGGTGGACTAATATTTGATGCCGCCACTCCTTTCCTTTTAGGACTCCAGCAAGAGTCCGCGGCCCATGAAGAAGTTCCTGCCCGGCAACAGGAAGAAAGAGCGGAAGCCCTCTGATGACGAGGTTCACATAAGGAAAAGTAGGGTGTTTTTTTTTGTTTTGGTGTTATTTTGGGGTGTTTCTTACACACTATGATATATATTATGTTATAAGCAACATTTTCAGCTTCTTCAATGTGAATATTTTCCACTTTGTCATTTTTCAGCTTCTTTAATGTGAATATTTTCCACTTTCTGTCATTTTTCAGCTTCTTAAATGTGAATATTTTCCACTTTGTCATTTTTCAGCTTCTTAAAATAATATTTTTGACTTTCTGTCATTTTTCAGTTTCTTAAATGTGAATATTTTCCACTTTGTCATTTTTCAGCTTCTTAAAATAATATTTTTGACTTTCTGTCATATTTCAGTTTCTTAAATGTGATTATTTTCCACTTTGTCATTTTTCAGCTTCTTAAAATAATATTTTTGACTTTCTGTCATTTTTCAGCTTCTTAAATGTGAATATTTTCCACTGTCATTTTTCAGCTTCTTAAATTAATATTTTTTACTTTCTGTCATTTTTCAGCTTCTTAAATGTGAATATTTTCCACTTTGTCATTTTTTACCTCCTAAATGTGAATAATTTCGACTTTGCCATTTTTCAGCTTCTTAAATGAATATTTTTGACTTTCTGTCATTTTTCAGCTTCTTAAATGAATATTTTTGACTTTCTGTCATTTTTCAGCTTCTTAATTGTGAATATTTTCCACTTTACATTCAACACTGTTGTCCATAAAGGCAAAGAGTGGAATTATTATCAGTATGTATATATGTATATTTTTTTCCTCATCATTGTTTCTGGCATCTGCACAAAAAATAGTGCAAAATGCAAAAGTCCTTATGATTTGCTATTTTAGCATTGCTGTCATGACCATACAGTGTAATTACTTTATAGGAACAAATACAGGAAACATGTAGTCAGTTTTAAAATAATAAAAAAAATAGCTTATCCTAATAAGAAATCTGAAATCTGAAATCTGAAATCCTAATGAATGTTTTCTGTGTTTGTCCTACTCTCTATGACTGACGTAAAAACAGCAAAGCTGCGTGTGGCCTTTAGACTTTAACACGGTGCTGTACATGTGACACCTCAGCATCCTGAACGACACTCATGAAACTGTTCAGTGTCATTTATTACTTACATTGATCATCTGTGGTTTTGACAGGCACGGCTGCTCTGGAGGAAGATGCTCAGATCCTGAGAGTGATCGAGGCGTACTGCACGGGAGCCAGTCTGCACCAGACCACCACAGGTGTGTGTGTGTGTGTGTTTTTACTCTGATACCTTTTGTACATTGCAAGTTTGTACATTCATTTGTGTGTGTGTGTTTGTGTGCAGCGGTGCGGAAAGAGTGTGTCCCTCAGGTGCTCCTACCAGAAGAAGAGAAGATCATTGTGGAGGAGATGAGGAGTAACGGGCAGACGGTCATTGAGGAGAAGTGAGCGCATTGAAAATTTGACTTTCGACCTTAACTCAAAGTTGTTCGGACAAAAGTGATTTTGTCAATTGATTTTCCACCTTGATTTCCTCTGTAATTAGATTCAGAAATATGTTATTGATCCTATTTGAGCCGCTGAGGCTTGTATCTCGGTTCGGAATGACCTCAGCTTGGACGTTCATGCCGCGCGGACTTTGTTGTTACAAACCTTAACCAAACCGCTGTCTGCGTGTTTCTTTCAGGAGCCTCGTTGATGCTGTGTACGCATTAAAGGATGAAGTTCATGAACTGAAAAAGGTGCGAGTTTTGTTTTGACCATGAGACTGACCGATGATTCACAAACACCGCGTGTAACTTTCCGCCTGTGCTGCTTTACTAATGGTTGTTCCTCGTGAAATCGCTGTAAAAGTGTCCACGAGTTAATATATATATATATATATATATATATATACATATGCTATTTATTAAATGTTTATATATTGCTTATAAATGCAAACCTGGGCCTGGTCATTTGAGTTTAAGGCACATGGCTTCTAAAACATTGCCATTTTTTTTTCATTTTACAGGAGAATAGGTGGATGAAGCAGTTTCTGGAGGAGGAGCAGAAGTCTCGCAAAGAGCTTGAGAGGCTGGTCCGAAAAATGGCCAAGCAGAAGAACGACTGCGCTTGGGAGGACAGCAGCCACTGAGCGTGCCCCCACAATCATCAGTGTGCCTGTTGCTTGTATGGATACATTTTACTGTATGTGAGCGTGCGTGCAGAGGGACAGGGAAGTTCCAGGCGCGCTTGTATATGCGTGTGTACGGCCGTGTTTGCGTCTCCATATTTCAATCTCGCGTTACAAGAGTCGGACTGTTGCCCCCCCCCCCCCGGCCCTTTTCTTTCCGACGATGACACTTGGAGTTTCTTGGCTTTTTAAGTGCTGGAGCTTGATTTGATGTCTCACATTGAACTCTTGTCTTCCTTATCCGGCCTCACAAGATGAGACTACGAGTGTATGCCTTTTTGCCTGAAGCAGCTCATTGAAACACAGACTGGTGAAATGGGACGTTTCAAACATCACGGCTTGTCCGCTGCCGGCACTTGAAAACAAAAATACAGTTCTCTCTCTCTCCGTTTATTTTTGCTTTGGTTTGGCAGCAGATTACGAAAGCCATGGAGTCCAATATGTATTCTTTTGCATGCACTTCTCTCGCCGTTACCAAGGGGAAACCATTGTCTTCTTTTGCGCATGTTTTGATGCTTTGTCGTTGTCATATTTTATTTTGTTTCGAGGACCCCCGCTCAGTGGGGAAATAGGTTTATTGTGCTTTCATGAGTGTGTGGCCTTTTACGTAACCTTCTTGACAGTTTACATCACAAGTTTCCAGACTGATCTGTCCATCAGGTCATCTCGTTTGTCGTTTCCCGATGCTTCCTTTGCCGGAGTCTGTGTTTCTACAGTAGAAACTCTGCATCAGAAATCTTCACACATAGTCAGTCCTAAGCTATCAGGGATGCAGCGGCATCGTAAAACGGAAGAGGGTTAACTATGTCTCATTTATCACACGAGTACTCAAATCGCCCCCCCCGCTCGTCTCACTAAAGTATATCCAATTATAACCCTTGCCATATTATTTGAATAGCCTAGCTTTATTTTGTATTTTTATTTTATTTTTTTGAAAGGATATCTGTTTTATTTATTGCACACCCATTTAATTGTGGTGTTTGCCTTTTGTAGATACACTTTCACTGCCTTCACGCCTGCTCCGAACATTTGTTAAAACTACAGTGATGTGTGGAGGCAGGAACAAAAAAACAATAGGAAACATGACTGTAATGTGGAGTCTGACTGGAGAGTTTTCTTACAGGTCTGTGCCGAGCGGAGCGAGTCGGACTGACGACATGTATCGGATTGGCGTAGAGTAGCGTGTTATTGTTTAAGTGCCTCCCAAAGGGGTCGATAAACTTGGGTGAGTTTAAGACCAGACTGGGGCCTCGATGTGTGATTTGCATCGAAAGTGTCAGAGATGGATTACTGTAACGGCTCAAGCTTAACGGGTGTATATCAGGTAGGGGCGAGGGTAAGGGGAAAAAAAAAGAAAAATAAAGGAACAGGGCTCTGCTCGGCGTTTTTAAAGAAGTGCCGTCTTTTGCAAGGACCTCCCTGCGGTACATGTCCTCATGAGCTCGACTGTGTGCACTGTCAGCACTGTTCTCTATTCGTGCTGTGGATGCGTTGGACGCTAACGAAATGCAATAAGTGACTGCTTCACTGATCGACCTCTTTAGTCTCAGCATGGTAGGCCACGTTTTTTTTTTTCTTGGAAAAATTGCAATAATGAATGAATTAACCCAGATTATTAACCAAAACAAACAAAAAAAAGGGCTGTGCTGTGCGTTTGTTGTGTTGCCTTTTATTTAATCCAGTCTCTTGGTCCCAATCTTTCATCCAAATGTTGTATCGTGTACTTCTCTACAGCGAGGACATATCACTGTGGTAAGGTACAACACGGCAGCGCCCGGTTACATCCGTTAACAGCCAGGCTAACTTGTACACAGCTGCTGGGCTGGATGTGCGACCACATTCTCTGCTGCCTGTACAGACGTGTGACTGTCTCACTGCGTCTTTGCTGTCGAGATCAAAAAAAAAAAAAAGGCTGTTTGCTCATTCTGTCTTTTTACGGTTTGCGTTCACGTATCACATACTGTAGTTTTAAATCCCAGTGGCCTCATCAAGCACTTACTGGTGGGGAGGGGGCTGAACACGTGGTCTGTGTGAAATCACGTCTCAAGACCACACTGTGTGTATTGTTTTTTTTGTTTTTTTCAAAGGTTCTATGCAATTATTGTTGTTGCGATTATTGTGATGCTTTTTTTTCTTTTTTTTTTCTAGACACTCTGTACTTTGTTTGGTATGGTCATTCTTTTTATTAAAAAAAAAAATATATATATATATATATATATGTATAACAAGTGCAGTTGTTAGCCTTTTGACATCTGTTTCAGCAAAGTGATGAACGGAAAACGTTTGAACCACCACGTTTATCGTCTGCGTTTCCCTCTCGTATTCTGCATTGGTTCAGTGTGGAAAACCCAACGTGATGGGCTTTTCCATGCAGCAAGTGCGCTTCAGGAATTTGTAGGTTGTTCAGTTTTGGTTGCAGGAAGACTTCACACGGTGGAAGGAGTGACTAGAATAGATGACATCCTGTGAGAATGTGTCGCCTCTGCATCTATACACACCTCCATAGATAATCATAGTTTCCGTGCTAGGGTTTGTAACTTGCACTTGTTAGATTTGAATGGCGAGGGGACGGGAGGGGTGGGTAGAACCTTTTTTTTTTATTTATATATATATATATGTATATATATATACATATTAAAATTGTATTACTCACTTATTATTAGTCACTGTGCAGGTGGAAGTTACAAACTCAGACCTGTAGAAAAAAAGTGCAGCCAGTCAAGTAGCACTAGACCCACTTATGGTAATAGTCACGCAAACAGTAGAAAATTGAATTTCCATCAGTGGCTGCAAGAGCCATGACAAGATTTGAGATGTCACAGTGATTTGGAATATATTTCACATGGTTGTAGATTTAAAAGAGGTCGATACTTAATCTGGGTTAGGGTAAAACATAATAATAATAATAATAATGATAAAAAAAAATGTGAAGGGAGTTCAGACATTTCCTGTTGGGTTTTATTGTTTGTTTTTATGCCATCACTGGCTGCACCTTGCATGACTATTTACAGAAGTGGGTCTATAATCATTTGTTTTGCTACCCGACTGTCGAGAATACGTTTGTGCGATCAAATCCCCTGACAACGATCGAAGAATATTGGTTAACTTCATACGCCGTGTGAAAATGAATGTAAACCAATGGCTGCCTGGAAATGAATGAAATATATAACCCAAAGTAGAAAGTGCAGTTTCCTTAAGAAACCAAAAAAAAGGAGCAACAAAGAAAGTCAGACTTGTATTGCAATTGCGATTGAAAGTGTCTTTTTGTGTCACTGAAAACAACTCGTAGTTTGACGCACATACACATTGGTGTTGCAGAGCGGGGCAGTTAAGCCTCTCAAGTGGTAACTCATCTCGAGTGAGACTGACTCTTGCGGCAGAGCCTCATGAGACACTGCACGTTTGCTCGTGTGGCTTCTTGTGTCCTAGAAATTTCAAACCACAGTAAAACCAAATGAGCAAAAAATTTGCCGTACACTTTGCAGTCTAAAGTTTGGGTTCCTGAGTAGCTCGTAGAGGAATAATACATAATAAATATAGAAGAGTGATTCACAATACTGGCATATATAAGCACAAAATAACAAACAATTATATGTCATTTAATAAATTATAGTCCATGAATGTGGCCTCGGCTCTGAAATCCACAAAAAGAACGAGGATCGATCAATCCGCAGTGTTGAACGTTGTTCTCAAGCAGATTCACTGCATCTCCAAGTCCGGGCGTTTGAATGGGCTGAGGTCCACACACACACACGTGCTCATACGGACGTCCCTACAGTTTGTACATCCCAAAGACTGTGACTCTGTCGCCGTAGTCCACCAGTGAAAGGTTTTCTATCCAGACGCTCAGCTGGTTTCCCTCCTCTAGTGTGACCACCTCTCCCTGTGTGGCAGTGCACATATGAGGAATGCCAGTGCGAGCGCCCAGGTTACAGTAGGCCTCCATCAAAATACCCCCAACCTCCCCGTTGCTCTTCCTCAGCTTGACTCTGCTGACCTGCGGCTTCACCGAGTCGCCCTTGGAGAAGGTCACTCTGGAGTAGACGTAGTAATCACCGGACTGCAGCACCGTCAGCCAGCTGTCCTGGTAGTAGTTGATGTTACTAAGAACCGAGTGCTTAATGTCCCACTGCAGATAACCACCTGGAGACAGAGGGAGACATTTATTAGTACAAATCATATTTGTTTATTAAAGAAACTAAATGTTTGTTAGAAATGTTTGTCTTACCTGTGGATATTTTAGATGTACTTCTGTCAACTGCCATTCTTGCCAAGGCTTTGTAGTAAGTTGATTGTTTTTCTGATGACAGAGCTGCAGCTGGAGGAGAGAGTGAGAGTCAACACTGGGTCACGGACAGATTTCCTGACTGCATTTCTGTATGAATACATATTTTCTTTAAAAAGAAAAAAAAAAAAGAAATAACATAAAGAATTCTACCTTTTCCTGCAGCTGGGGGATGTCTCTCCTGTAAGAATAAATCAAGACGAGCGGTTAAAGTTGGTGCACTACGACAGGTATGAATGCAGATTTTTCTAGTGATTCATTATTGTTGATCATATTTCTGTCTTTGCTCTGTAAATGTGACAGGACTTTGTGCCTTGTGTTCATATTACACCTCACCAGCTCTATAGAGATCATTTCCTGTGCTTCGTATATCTATAAATGAGCTCTATTTCTGGGTTGACAGCAAATATGACCAGTGGCTTCATGTATTTAAATTAAAAAAAAGTTTATTTTCAACACACATATATGTATATATATATATATATATATATATATATATATATATATACATGTGTGTGTATATGTATATATATATATACATATATATATATATATATATATATATATATATATATATATATATATACATGTGTGTATATGTATATATATATATACATATATATATATATATATATATATATATATATATACACATGTGTATATATATATATACACACACATCTACATCCAAAGGTCCAATGTAAAAAAATATTTTCATGTATTCAAACTACTTCAAAATGTATTAGAGACTCTTTTTCTTACCTGGTCATTGTTGTACAGAAAGATGAATCCTCCGACTGACAGCAGTAAATGTAGCACCACGACAATCACCAAGAATCGGACGAGAGGCTTGTTGTGGCCCGGCGTGGTCATTTGAGCCGGGATGAGGACTGGATGGGACCTATTGAGGCGCGGAGGCACCGGCGGTGGAGCCATGCTGGTCTGGTAAGTGTTGATCATGGTAGAGAGTGGTGGTGGTGGTGGTGGTGGTGGAATCTAAAACTGCCTGGCGTCCGTGACATCCCATGCACTTGTGAGCTTCTGTGCTCTCAAGCATCACAGTTTTACTCGCTACTTCCTGGAAGCTGTGAAGTCTGCAAACGTACAAGAGACGTGACCTTTGGTGAGTTCATGTGTGCTTGCATGTGAAACACCTTGTTCCTTTTTTTAACTCTGTCATGTCACCTTGCAGTGTGCAGTAGATTGTCAAATTGAATACACTTTATTGTCCCCACAGGGAAATTATTCTTGGCAAACGGGCTACAAAAGACATATCACAGAATATTACAGAATACGAGTAAAGAAAATTCATTGTAATATAAGCAGCAGCTGACATTAAAATCTGAGGCTTGTGACACTATGAAACAGAGGCTTATAAAAGAAAGAAAAAATCGAGTCAAACTGTGTCCTTGTTGAATAGTGAGACACATTTTTGAGTTGGTTGGTTTTACATTGGCTCACTCTTTAATGTCTGCATGACAGTAATAGAGTACAATGGTGTGTTACAACGATAACAAATACAAGCATGATACATTTTACACCACACAGTGTATCCATGTGTCTCTGTGGTGTTTTCACAGCCTGGATACTGTGCGGTAAAGACACGAAGGTCAAGAAATAACACGTTTACTCCAAATGTGTCCTGATACAACATCAGTGTGCATGGTCACTAAAGTTAATCTGACTGTATGACCATGAACAAAATCAACGACACTTAAGTAATAACAGAGTCATTTTATTCTTATGCAAACGACACAAGACATTCATTGATTTTTACACATTTTTCATGTCTGTGCATGTGCTGCAAACAAAATTGGCACATGCACGATGAAGGTGATTATTTTAAAAACATATACGACACTGTACATTGGCAGTATCACATATAAATGACCTGCATGTGTCCAAGTGCATTTAAGCCAGTGTTTCCCAATCCCTGCCCTGCGTGTGTTGGAGCAGAGAATCATGTAAAAACATGCAGGACAGGTGTCCCCGAATATGGAATCCCATTTCTGCCAGACAAAAAATAATAATAAAAAAGATAATAAAAATATCCTGAAAGTAAGTCGAAATTCTGAGATAATGTGACTTTAGTTGCATCGGATGTTGGACATAATCGTTAATCTAGTCGTTTAAAAGACTGAACGATTATGTCTAACATGTAACTAAAGTCACCTGTTATAGTTACACTGTAAAAAGAAAATGGTTGACAAACTTTTAAAATACTACTTCAATTGCTAACAGCTAAATTAATTAAGTTAATTCAAACTAATTTACCAAGTTATATGCATACAACCTGCTAACATTAGTTTGAGTGAATTTCATTCATTTAGCTGTTACCAGTTGAAGTATTATTTTTTTTAAAGTTTCTCAATTTCTTTTTTCAGTGTAACTCATTTTAGATTACACTTGCAGCTGGTTCGGCCAGCAAGCCATGGATGAAGGTGCCATTATGTCATCATTTTTGTCTCATAATTATTACTTTTATCTCATAATTTTGACCTAATATCTATTAATTATGACTTTTTATCTCATGATTATGACTTTTTAACTTATAATTTCCCCTTTTTAGCTCATGATTTCTTTTTTTCATATAATTATGACTTCTTATCTCAGAATTATGACTTTTTGATTTATTTTGAAGACATTATTATTTTATTTTATTTTTATTTTTTTTCCTCATACCCGAAGGACCAGAATTGGGTAACACAGATTCAAGCAAAGGCTGAGCTTCATGGCACTGAGTTTACATTCAAATGTCACATTCATTTTCAGTCACGTGTCGAAATCAATGGCAGGAGACGAGAGATTGGAAAACTAACGGATATGTTTCCACAGTCTGTCCTTACAAAGATACAAAACACTTCTATGGGGTGAAATGAACGACGAGCGCGTGGGGCTCCTTGTGTCGGCTGCAGTGGACGGCACTTCTGGAGCTGCTGTGGGTTCGAGGCTGTGCGGTGCTGACAGACATTTGTCGACAGAGGGGGGAGAAGTCTGAGTGCTGCGCCCTCGGAATGGGATGCACCTCCTCTTGAATGTGATGGGCTTCTCTGCTGCATCTCATCAGGGCCACAAAGCATCTGTAGAACTGCGTGACAACAAAAATAGAAAGAGATCGTAGTACTTGTTTATTTGGGTGATTTGCAGTTAATGAAAAATAAAATCTAGCTGTTTAAATTAAAACTAGTATTCATATAAGAAGGGAACATTATTATATATGTATATATATGTGTATATATATATATATACACATATATTTACATATATGTATATATGTATGTATATATATATATATATATGTGTGTATATACATATATATATATACATATATATAGTTTGTTTCCTGATTTATTTTGGTAGTCCCAGTCTTGTTTCTTTTCACTTCCTGTCAAGTTTCCCGCTTCTGTGATTGGCTCGTCTACTCTAATGTGTTTCACCTGTGCGTCGTTGTCTTCCCCTCTCTCTGTGTCTTTATAGTCAGTTCTTTGCCAGATCTTCTTTCTCTTGTGCTTTGAGTCCCAGGGTTTAATTTTTTTTTTAGTGAATTTGTCCATTGCCTCTTTTTTGACCTAACCTTTGCCTGTCGATGTTTTTTAATATCTTTGCTGCTTTGGTCTGATTTTGACCTCTCTGAGTCTAGCCTGAGCTAATTGAGCTATTAGCAACAACAGACTATACATAACAATCGTGAATCTGCAACTGAGAGATTTTTTTTTTAAAAAAACATTGAACGCAATATTTATTTGGGACATCTACAGTATATCACATGTAAGGGGCTAAGGCACGGGTCTCAAACCCACAGTAGGGGGTCGGTCATGTGGGGAAAAAAAGTCTAACTACTATGGAAAGTCCAAATATGTCAATACTGTAATCGAAATTACAATATTCATGATGATATTTCACATCATTTCAAAATAAAAGTGTTTGTTTTGGCTTGGAAGATACATAGTTCACAGCAGGAAAGCATTTATGCAAAGTGAATCTATTAATGAGGCAAAAACATACAGAAATAAGTCATAACTTGATATTTTGTGAAATTGGTCGGAGAGCAAACGGATACATCTAGGGCTGCAACTGATTATTTTCCCAATTGATTAATCGGTCTATAAATCAGCTTGCAGATAAATGACAAGCTAACTAAGAAAACATATGATTAATGTCTCAAGAAATGTGATAAAAATGATTATTAAGCGACTGCAAATACAACAATGCAGCCATTTACACATGACACATGACACTTTGAGTTATTCACAATTAAGCTTTTTCTCCAACACACACACATTCAGTCACTTGTTGCGTTGCCTGGACACGTTTGTCATTTCTGCATGCAGCATATCCTTTAATTAGGGCTCCTTTTGTGTCGACTTGCGTCACATTTGTTGATTTGTAAATGTTTAGGAAAATGTTTTGCTGCGTTCTCGCGGTTACCGTGGAAGCACGCCGGCTTCTCAGCGAGAAGCGGCCGACAAGTGATTGTTAATAAGCCCTGAGAGTAAAAAGTGCTGAGGATGACGTCACAGACGCCTGGAAACCATTTAGAATGGTATGCCTCGTCTTCCTCTTCACTTTACAGAAGCTGAACCAGCACACCTATCACATTTTTTTTTGAAGATGAGAGTGATTGCGAGTCATTGTTCCTCACCTCACCACCCTCCCCTGCACACGTCTCTCACCTGGTTGTTGAAAAACATGTAAATGACTGGGTTGATGACGGTGCTGAACTTGGCCAGCACTGACGGCACCACACTGGCCGTGGGAGTGACCAGCCCCAGCCTCCCGAAGGTCGCCACCAGGGCCATGATGCCGTAGGGCATCCAGCAGAGCATGTAGCACGACACCATGGACAGCACCATCACCAGGATGTGCTGCTCTCTGCGCTGAGCAGCCAGCAGGTTCACCTTACCCACCTGGAGACAGGAAGAGGGGGGGGACAACTTTTTATAATCCACTTTTTAATCACCTGACATTATTTTGAAAAAGGTGAGCCTCCATTTCCCCAACATTCATTCATTCATTCATTCATTCATCTTCTACTGCTTTATTATTATCCTCCACATGGTGCCAATCCCAGCCGACATAGGGCAAAAAGTCCATCACAGGGCTACATGGAGACAAACAACCGTCCACTCTCAAGCTCACACCTACGGTCAATTTGCGGTGTCCCAGTTTGCCTTATTTCCCCAAATCCCTGTGGCTCCTGATTCTCTGGGTTAAACAACCCAAGAGCATTTATCGCTTCACCCCACAGAGTGTTCTGCACTTGCACTTGCCAACATGGCCAACAGAGGCCGCCAGAGGCTTGTTGTGTGAATGGGGTGGAGTCTGCTCCATCGCTGATTGCCTTGTTCTGTTTTCATTTCATTTATTATTCACCGTGTTTTCCGGACTATACGTCAAAAATGACACCACGAAGAGGAAAAAAACATATATAAGTCGCATCAGTCCATAAGTCGCATTTATTTCTGTGTCTTTCTGTTGCTCGACTTACCGTTTTTGGCTGCATACTTTATAATTTGCAGTTTAAATTCTGCAGTGTAGCTTTTTCTTTTTGGTGCATTTTATCCGTGTTCTCCGTCTTTACGCTTTAGTCGTGTCATTTTTCCGGTGGTGCAGTAGCAGCAGCGCTCAATTGTCACAAGTGTGGACGGTGCCCTCTTGTGGTCATAGATAACATAGCGTATATTTTTGATATCTAAGTCGCTTCTAAATATGGGTAGCATGGCAAGACAAAGTACTAAAAAAAAAGCGCGACTTATACTCCGGAAAATACGATAGTTCTGACCTGTGTTTCCTTGCACGGAACACTACGTACAGTTATGTAAAGATGTCTCTTTGGACACTGACACACTCTGTTGTCCCTTACAGCGCCCTCCTGTGGACTCTGAGGCAAATGAATGGTGTCATTAGTTTTTAATTTCAGACAGTTAAAGTCGATCTCAAAAGAGACCGAGGCAGAGACAGTGCCATTTATTTTCTGTTATGTTTGGGTCAAGCTCCACAAACACGACATCTTACGTCTGGATAGCACCGTTTCTTATGAGTGTAAACTGAATTTAAAAGTAACGACCTACAATACTGGGGAGCCTTAACGTGTGATTTATGATTGGCTGCTGTTGTGGAGCAGTTGGACAGATCCAATATATATCTATATATACAGTATATAAATATAAGACTCAGAAATGGTCATGTTACAGTAACCATAGAAACACTGATGGTTTAAGTTTGGCCGGCAGCTTTGTGACCACCACACACATGAGCTCCTGCGCGCTTCATTAAATCTGTCCTGCTGCTTTCTCCTGATGCCGCGGCATCTGTGGGATAAAAATAGTTCCCGTGTGCCGTGTATCATGAGCCGTGGCCGGAGTGTTGTGTAATCTGCAGTGACTGTGACTTCCTCCCTATTGATTTCATGTGGACTGTGGTGGTCACGGCCTTGTGTAATCACCACTGTGCTGCTCATCGCGGCGCTTCGTGGATTTGAACGCGAAGGCATTTTATGTCAAATTACTCCGCATCGATAACCCACTTAATTACACAGCTACTGGGTCTTGACCTCTGTCTCTCTTTTATAATTATTCAGCAATGATTTCTGCGCGTCCTGACATTATTTCCGTCATGAGTTGTATTCGTGAAAAAAAGTACAGTTAAACCATGTTAATCATGCAACAGGAAGACGACACAGTGACAGTAAGGGATCAGTTTGGACGAATGCAGTTTGTCCCATAGAGAACCGTGCAGCCTTGTTGTTTTTATGTGGGCCAAATTCTCTCATCGTTGGTACAGTATATGGATTGTGCAAGAGAAAAACCTATAATTCGGCCTTCTTTAAATCAGCAACTTACATCCCCAAGCACAAACCAAACAACTCCGTATCAGGCCAGCTGCAACTCAAACCACAAAGGCCTCTGGGTAACCCAAAATGTTCCTTCCTTATTATATCTTTGTTGAACCTAACTTCACCGGGGCAAAGGACCAACAACAGTTCTGCCCAAGGTTGACTCTAGGTATGACCTTCTCCTCTCCTCCAAACCAAAGATAAACCTTAACTTTGAGATTCACGGGCAGAAGGACAGAGGAACTGTTACCGTCTCCTTGTTCATGTCTGCCATTGTCTCAGTTCTCGTCTCACCTCAAAAATCGAAATTTCTGCAACTTTCCGTTTTTTTCCGTCTTCTTATGTGTTGTTGAGTCAAACGTTAAGATTCATTTTATATGACATTTTTCGTAGTGATATAAAGTAGCAATAATTGTGCAGAGGACACAAAAATAGACCGTGTTACTTTTGTTTTTGCCAAGTTAACAATCCGATTTGAAACATTTCAGTACATTTAGATAGTTGGTAAACGTTATAATTTTTTTCCATCAGATTGCCTAGGTTGTGCTGAAAAAAAAAGGATATAAGACACTCTATATTCATTCTTATAGCCTGTGTATGTTCTGTACGTTTAAATCTAGTAATGGAGAAAAGCAGCTGAAATGCTAAAGCTATTAGATTAGATTTTTCTGGTTTAAGCATCACATTTCTATCATATGATGCTGCTGCTCTGGAAACAGAGACACACGCTTGAGTCACATGACTGCCTCTGACGTGTCGGCCACCAGGAGGTTCTATATTCAGATGCTCTGTGTTTTAGGAAAACGCTGTCAGAGGGCAAACACGGCACCGTTGACCCCGCATTCAAGGGCACGTTAATCAAGTCTGCACATTCTTTCATGGCTCTGCACTGCGTTTTTATTTGACTTTTTTTAGCGGTAGTGCTTGCATAATATCAGGTATCCGTTAGTAACAGGTGCCGCCCCCCCATGATGGGTGATTCATTTATCTGAGCTACAAAGACACCCGCCACCAATTTGGAGGCCATTATAAGCCTTTATTTGTGCCACAGCAGCTTTATATAAACCACACTGAGGTGCGGATGAGTCACGGTCAACTGAAAAAGGGGGTCATCGCCCTCGAGAACGAAGCCAGGGACTGAATTTACTGCAAGATGTTGCAAATGTTGGGATTAAAAATGACCTCGGAAACTCATCATGACATGAGTGGGAGTCTGCGAGCAGCTCCACAACCTCCTGGGCTACGATCGAATATATACCGGCAGCTTAAGTGTCAAAATGGAGGCCATTTAGCCGAGCCGCATGGTGAAAGGTGGCACTTTGAGCACATTATCCTGAGAAAATTGCAGCTCACAGAGCACAGCACACCTTCCGTGTGTGTGTGTGTGTGACACCTGTTGAATGGAGACATTGGCAATGCCACAAGTGTCAGAAAATCCACAGATCACACATATGTGATGATATCTGTGATGATATGTGTTTAAAAACAGAACGTGGCAAGTGATGACTAAAAGGGAGAAATGGGTTTCACTGTATTGCTCCCATGTAAGCTGTTTTTAAACAGGAAATTCCCATCCCCCTCTATTACAAGAAAGAGAAATCATGTACTTTTTGTATTACATTCATAATCACAAAAACCTACAGAACCCAATTCTTTTCTTTCTTTTTTTTTTTTTAACCCTTTAACACCGCGTGTATCGCAGGCGACACGTTTTCCCAAGTGCACTTTGCATTACCGTAATTACGTGCTAATTATGTGCTAACGGAAAAATTCCAACGGTTTCTGAAAGCTGTTGCAGGAAGCCGGCAAATCCGCTTGTTTGTCACGAGAAAGAGGGAAAAAGTGGGGAAAAAATGCCTGTACATAGTTTCCATTTTTGGCCTGTTTTTGGACATTGAGACAAAACCTCAAAAAACGTTATTTTAAATATGTTTTATACTGTTCAAATGTCACATTTAACACTCAGAATCTGGTGTTAGTGTACAACTACATTGTAAATTGTAAATAACTGCCAGATACTGAAAGAAAACAATGGGCAAAAGCATTCATTTCTTACTGGACATTTTCAGGCTCAAGTGTTAAAGGGTTAATGTTGCTTGTAATATCTGGTTGTTTCCTGCTTCAAGTTTCAAGAAGCTTTATTATCCCTGAGGGGCAATTAGTTTTACAGCCAGTAGAAACAAACATGTATGACAAGACAACAAACACATTCGTGGACAAATGAATCCTTTAGTCTGTTAGTGCTGCATCTCAGCAGCCGATATCTGCTTAGTAAGTTGTTGTGTACAACAGGTATCGTGTGCACTCACCCTCCTGATCGCAAGCAGGATTTGACCGTAAGAGTAGACCATGAGCAGAAAGGGCAGCAGCAAGCAGAAGATGAAGAGACACAGCACGTACGACACGCTGGTGGCCGAGCGGAGATGCCACTGGACCGAGCACGTGGTACCGGGTCCCTCGGGCCCGTAGCTGCTCCAGCCCAGGAACGGTGGCAACGTCCACAGGAGAGAGTAGAGCCAGGAGCCGCCGACACAGAGCCAGGCCTTCCTGAAGTCTGAGATGTCAACCTGGGAGGAACGCAGCACGGTGGTGCACCGCTCGTACGAGAGAACAGCCAGAGACACCAGGGACACAATGCCTACGAGCACAAAAAGAGGAGAAAATGGAAATTTGATTTTACTGAGGGAAACCTTAGCCTACTTCACTGCAGAGTGAGGTGGAGACCTAACAGACCTACTGTTCAAAAGTACGCAAAACGTGGTTTGTACAAGGGAAAAATAAATGGAAAAGGACAAAGGCCTTTACAAAGTGATTCCTATATTAAACTTACGTAAATGGGGGTTGATCTCATGGTTTAGGTTATAGGGATAATGCTTTGTCTATTCTGTCCAAATCAATGGAAGTCCATGGTATAAGCGCTGAGTTTTTCTGGACCAGTAGTTGAACGGCAGAACCTGATTTATGTGGCTCTGGTTACGATGTAAACAGTAGTTAGTGTGTGGTCTGACTAAGGCTGGTTAGGCTGTCTGTGAATAGCTCCTCACTACTTCTCTTGTGTCTCTAATAATCCTGCCTAAGTAAACTGGCCTTACCTTATCATGTCGAACGGTGTAGAAACTGAGCGTTAAGTGTGACTCATCGGGTTGGATGTGGCGATTATACAATTTCCTCTTTTGTCTGACAAATGGAAGAAACCGTATCCGCATTTCTGTCTGAGTTGCAAAAAGCCTTTAGCTGAAAGCTTTTGTCTGGTGTCGAGGCTGGAGTGGGGGTGGTGTTCCAGATTCAAAGGAAATGAATTTACACGTTGTACATGAATCATCTTCACTTTCATTAGCAGAATGTAAGTCATAGTCACTGGGTTTCTGTCTCAGTACTGACATGAGGGATGTTTTCATTTAAATGTTATATTAAAAAGTAGAGTAAAAAGTAAAGTACATTCAAGTTGGCTTTTGTACTCAACTTCCACATCACACTTTATAATTTAATGATGCACACACACACACACACACACACACACACACACACACACACTAGTTAATCATTACCTCATGATCAGTTAGTAATTAGTTAGGTGATCATCCAGTAGATGTGTGGATTACTCAGGGCATTTGTTTATTATGTACCAAACACTAACTGATGATTAGTTAATCATTATGTAATACCTAATCATCAGTGATAGTTATTAACTGATTGGTTAACTATTAACTAATAATCAGTTTAAGTTAATTATAAGTTAGGTGATCATCAAATAATCATTCAGATTACCTATATTTACCAAACAATATCTTACTATTAGTTAATCATTAGGTAGTCATTGCCTAATGACTAACTAGTCTAACTAATCATCAGTCCATTGTTAGTTAGTTATTAGTTATGAAGTAATTCTAAGGATTATCTACTGTGGCATTCATGTATCAGTCACTAACTAATGACTAGTTAATCATTTGATAATCATTATGTAATGATTAACTACTCATCGATAATGGTTATTTACTGATTGGTTAACCATTAACTGATAATCAGTTTAAGTTAATTATAAGTTAAATGATCAAGTAATCATTTGGATTACCTGCACATAACTAATGATAAGTTAATCATAATATAACATTACCCAATGATTAACTAATGATTAGTTAATCACTAACAATTAATGAATCACTAACTAATGATTAGATGACTAACGGATGGCGAGTTGGTTGTTAATTTTTAAACATTAACTAATGATAAGTTAGTTTCCATTTTGAGTAACATGTCATTACACTTTCATAAAACTGCACTTACTTTTACTAATAACTAACACTTTTTCTCAAACACTTGTGAGAACTTTTACGACTGCCCTCACTGCACGTGCCACTTACCAAACAGGGAGTTGGCGAACCCGTACCACTTGCAGCCGCTCTCCCCGATGAGCCACCTGCCCTGCACACTCGCGGCGAAGCTGAAGGGCGTCCCGAACACGCACACCAGCATGTCGCTCACGCTGATGTTGAGCAGGATGAGGTTGATGGGGGTCCACAGGGAGCGGAACTTTGCAAACACGAGCAGCGCGAGCAGGTTGTTGAGGATCCCCGCCACGAGAATGAAGCCCAGGCAGACTGCCACCACCGTGTGGCCGGTCCGGCTCAGCCCGCCGGTACTCGGAGGAGCAGCAGCGGCAGCGGCGGCGATGATGCTGATGCTGGAGCCGGACAGGGAGCTGTCTGTGGTGCTGAAATTGCAAGCGCGCGTGTGGACGACCATAGCAGTGAGGGGAGAGCAGAGCGATGGAGAGGAGGGAGCTGATGCTGGACTCACACACACAGAAGCCACAGCACAGCAGCTCCTCTGATGCTGAGAGGGAACACACACTGTCATTAAAGTGTCAGGAGTAGACTTTACTCTGTAGGTGCTCTTCTTTATACACATACTGCACCCTTATAATAAATGCAACCCCCACCACCACCACCACCACCACTACCACCACCTCACTTCTCCCCCCTGCCACACCATACCATACTTCACCTTTCTATCTTTCTTTCTTTCTTTGAGTTTCTCCAGTTATTATAATACCTTATTTCCATCCCTCTGCTCGTGTGCAAATGCACTAAATCCACCACTCTATTGCTTTCCAAGCTTCAAATGCAAAAAGGTCTCTCTAAAGGCTGTTTGTGCTGCAGAGCTCATTTTCTGACAGTTGACACCGACTTTCATGGCAGATTGTCCATCACTGAGGTTCTGATTTCACGGTCACATTGTTGGGGAGAGTCACTGGCAACGCTTCAGTCGCTTCAGAAGCATAAACTTTCCTCGCATGATTTTTTTTGCAAAGTGCTGCATTTCGTTTCATATTCAGCTCAAGTCACTGACAATGAAAAATGCTCACCTGCATTTTCCTTCACCAATCAGCCTGCAAAAGTGTATTTTATTCACTTCATCAGTGTGTGTGGAGAATCAAAGACGCCACAGTTATTGATGCCTTATTGAACTGAAGATAAATACACCACAGGTTGCCTTTCCATTCCAAATGACAATGGCAATGGATGCCTAGAAGTACAGAAATACACATTATGAATTATATTTGCATTTATATACATTTCAAAATGACAGAGAATAGGTTTACTTTACTAATAAAAGAAAACAGTATGTGGTCTATTTTTGTCCTTCTTTCTTGTCAAATGAAAGAATGTGATTTTTTTAAGAAATTATTATTTTTATCTAACACAACAAAGACCTCCCACAATGCACTTGTGAAATAAGATTAGAGCGATTACATGACTGGAGGTGATGTCACTCTGCTGGAGAGATCACCGTATTACGCAGTTATAATGGTCACTGGTGTCAGAGTGTGTGTGTGTGTGTGTCCCATTCTTGCATCATTGACTTATTTAAAGCTCGATGGGCTGCACACACACAGACAGACCAACACCAACCATCATACCACGTGAGTCTTTTTTTTTCAAGCCTGAGTAGCAGCTGAATCCGTGTCTTCCCTCCTGGAGAACTGTGGTTCCTCCTGCTCACCTGCTGCCATCCTTCTGCCAGAATCCCTTAAATCCACTGCAGCGACAGCATCATGAAGACTAAACGGAGGCAGAATAATATTAACAAAAATCCCCATAAGTGACTTATACTTGCTCACTTCTTCTTCAGAAGGTGTTAGTGCAGTCCTATATTTATGTATTATTACATTATCAACTGCAGTTATTGAAAATTTCTCATCTTCAGCTGTCTTTAAGGTGAATGACTGACACGTTCTTATACCCAGACCTGGTATTCAATATAAACAGCCTTAACCTGAGAAGACACAGACTCAGAATCTGAGCTGTCTTTAATAAAATCTTTTAACTTAACTCATCACTGATCATCAAAAATCTCCATAAAACACATTTTCAAAGGATTCCTTTTAAAATGTTAGTCCAATAACATAATAATTTATTACTTTATTCCATTTACAATGGCCAAAATAATTACTTTATTGGCTGTTATCACGTTTTTTTGTTGTTTTGATATGTGTCTTTTGATATGTTGTCTTTTATTTTCATGGCTACAAAGACCTTCATAGATACAACAGTAAACAATCAATAAAGTGAATGGAATTATCATTAGGTTTAACCAGAAATGTTTCAGCACAAATACTTAAGTTAATATATGGGTGTGTGTATTTAATCACAGGTGTATTCATGTCTCATTTATGCATTTATTTGATAACTATTACACAGTATAAATGAGTAAAAGGCCATGATGATAAATCATATGCACCAGAACATAATTTATTCAATCCTTTTAATTAAAACATTTTAAAATAAAACACTAAAAACAACATATATATTTATATAGCCCATACAAGTAAAAGTCCCGTATTCCCTGTTTTCTGTCCTGGAAAAAAATGTGAAGCATCAAAACTAAAATAATTTATCATGCTGAACAGCCCTTGTTGGATTTATTTTTGAATTTTGGATAAATTTTGTTTTATATATTGAGATATGCAATATCAAAACTGTCTCTACATATCAAAAATTTAAAAACAGTGCATTGAAAACGTGTTATAAATCTGCCAACAGGTGTCACTGTTGTTTACTTTGTGGTGTTTCCACCACAACAGTGCATCTGTTGCACGTTACTTTACAAAGTCAGTGACAGTATGGAGTCGTTTTTTTAAATAAAAGCAAAATTACATCAACTAGATATTTTAGGCCTACATCTACGGAAGAGTATAAGGGTCACATGTAAAGAATTCTAAGATTAAAGTCAAAATTCGGAGATTAAAATCAAAATTGTGAGTCAGGTCAAGAGATTAAAGTCAGAATTCTGGGGGAAAAGTCAGAATTCCAAGATTAAATTCAGAATTCTGCAATTAAAGAAAAAGTCAGGATTCTGAGATTAAAGTCAGAATTCTGCAATTAAAGAAAAAATCAGGATTCTGAGATTAAAGGCAGAATTCTAAGATTAAATTCAGAATTCAGAGAATAAATTCAGAATTCTGAGATTAAAGAAAGACTTTTTTGTTTGCACACATCACTATTGGTTTCCAGCTCTGTAAAAAATATCAACAACTAAAAGTCATCCAGATAGAACTGCAGACAGATATTAACATCACAATTTATTCATTTTAAAGAGGTTCACAATGTTATTACGTAATACTGGTCTAGTTGCTGGTGTAGGTCCACTAACAGAAGTGAAGTGCCCGGTGAGATACAAGAAAATGCCCTTTATCCAACTCCACCGCAAAAGAGAGCAACAACATAGACAGCGCTCTGAGTACAAGAGGAATGACAGAGTCGAAGAACAGGTTTGTCAAAACCTTCTTTCAGAAGGTTGTTCCAGTTAGTTACATGCTGAGGTGCTGAGGTCATTCCTCCAACAAATGGAGAGAGAGACAGATTTCTCCCTCATCAGTTCTCATTTGACTCTCAAGCCCGCTGTTGTAATGTGATTTGTCTCGTGTGGTGGAAACCATTCTCTGTCTCTGCTACTCCAGTTGCTCTCTCTTCAATACCAGTATAAATCCTTCTTGTCCAGATGGCGTTCTGATAGAGACAAAGAGAAAGTGATTTGTGAACTGAAGCAGCTGCTTTCAAGCATGGAGAGCAACATTTAAATTCAATACCACTCGTGGAATAGAATGTATAGATCATTTTTCACACACAACATTATCAAAACAAAATAAAATCCAAGCACTCACATTTATTCTTTACAAATACAGAACTCCAGGTTAGATTCTCTGTCTACTGTCTAATGATAAAAGCTTACATAATGTGCAAAACTGATCACTTTCTATCCTTAACTCTGAATCAGGTGCAAAGTGGCACGTTATTCTTGCTTTAAAGTGAAGAAGTGGCGGCGTCGACGCTGCTTTATATGCACGGCGACCATCAAAGAATATGAATGTTAATTTGAACGCGTAGTAAATATGACAAGAAACTGTTGACTTTTGAGATTTCGTACTTTACTTGGAAGGACACAGGTGTGCATAATGAGGAAGTGTTATTGTTGACAGTGTTCCTGTGATAGCTTAAAGATGAAGTCTTATCTTAAACACTGAACACAGGATTCTGTGGATGTTATAACAACAATTTCAACATATGCACTGTAAGCTGCAGACTTACCAGGTTCAAATCCGACAGCAGGATCCACAGACTCTCTGAACCCAGGGGGCACCGTCCAGCTGGGAAGCAGTTCTGGCTTGGAGCTGGAGGCCATGCTGGGTCCCATCTCACTCCTGTCACTGTGCAGCAGGTTGAGCAGAGACGTGGCATATTGCTGTCCAGTGAGGCTCAGCCCTTCTGTGGACAGGGAGTACGCAATGGACGGCAAACCTGGGCCGTCAACCGCCCTGGTGGGGAACGAGTGCCACGACCCAGAGGGGGCATCTTCTGCAGGGCCAAACGTCAGGAGACGACCTGGTCCTGGAGCCGCCTGTGACTCTGTGTATGTGTCAAGAGCACTGGACTGACAAGAGTTGGTGTCCTCTGCAGGGGACAAAGACAGAAGTCAAGGATGAATGGAACTTAATGTTGTTGTTTTTTGAAGTCAGTTAGGTCACACACTTTTTATTTATTTATTTATTTACTTTGCTCACCAATTTTGACAGTTTTACGGATTCTCTTTGTCTTTGCTACAGGAGCCTTGGCCTTGCAGACTTTACTGAGAGCACGGGTGAAGTGAGCGTCCACCATGGTGTTTATGTCGCCCTGGAAGTAAGTCAGGATGACACAGCGCGAATGCTCCTCCACCTTCACAGCTCTCGGGCTATCTGTTTCGTCCTCCATGGGTCAGTCGTGACTGAAAACCAAAAGAGAGCACACCAGACGCCTCGTAAGTGATGCAGATTTCCTTTTCACCTGTTGATCAATAGTATTTTAAACCAAAATCCCCCCTGAATGACTTATGTGAGGCTGACTGTGTTTGAAGAAGACTGATTAAGATGTTCAAAAACTGCACAATGAGTAATTGGACAATGAGTTATATAGCTTCAATGAACGTACTTATTTGTGTTTTCCATATATTATCAGTAATTTGCTTCTCTTACCTGACCTGATGATTGACCGGCGAGGACCAGGCAGTGTGTTCTTGCATTGACCGGTTGATCAAAGCAAAGACGAGCAGCAGCAGCAGCAGCCGAGATTTAGTAACGAAATCTCACCTGCGTTCAGCCTAAACACCCGAGTCATCGAAGACATTCAAAGAACCAAGTGATTGTTTCGTTTCTTTTCTTTCCTCTTAGAGACAAAACATCTCACTCTCAGATCCTCCAGATGTACTTGGAGTGTTCGACTGGCTGAGGGCGTGTGATGCTTCATGGACACAGACAGCTATGAGCAGAATGTCATCCAGCGAGTTCCTCCAGAAAGTGAATGACACCTTATTAAAACATTCCTCAGTCACTCTGTGAAAAAGCTGTTCAACAGCAGCTCGGAACTGATTTTCCCGCTGGATGCATCTTGCGTTTATAGAGCATTTTACAATCAGCATTAGGAATATGGACTTACTGCAACATAAATATAAAGCATCTTGAGCTTTAATGCAATATAGCACAGACATGTTACATCATCACAGATTTCTTTTTAATGGCAGATCACCTCAGAGTAATGACAGCAGATCAAGGTGTTGTTTTATTGTAACATTCAGTGTCTAGTTTTTGTTTCATAAATGTGCAAAATTGTATATATTCAAGCAAAAAAAACAACACACAAATAAGATTCATTGTTGAAAGGTAAATTAATAAAAACAATACTTCATTACTTAAAGGAAAAAGAGCCAATATTCCAAAATATTTTAGACATTTTATAAATTAAATCTTTTTCTGCTTGACTTCCATTTCCCTGGAAAGCTGTTATAACTTTAAATGAATGACATCCACTAAGTATTTTTTACAAACAAAAATCATTATTTTTCCAATTATAAGCTCAACAGTTATATATTAAAAGCAGTCCATCTCATGTGACTTGTCTATATATGGTTTTACACTTTCAAAAAAATAAAATAAATAGCAGCCCGTCTCAGAGATGGAGCAGCTCATCCTTTATCCTCACAACGTTTGTGAGAGCGCACAAACGTTGATGGGCCATGTAAAGGCTGCTCATGCCCTCTGGTGGTGATGATTCGCTGCTGAGTTTGTAGAGAAGTCAGAGACCTTCCTCGTAGAGCAGGTGTTGTTAGAGGCGACTGTGTCAGAGTTGATGAGATTGTTCTTTCTGCAGTGGCCACCCACTGTTGCAGAGCGGCTCCAATCTGGCAGAAAACGAGAGAGAATGAAGAATCATACACTGTTTAAATGCCTCTTCCCATCATGTCGCACAAGTGTTTCATTTTGCAAGTACCTGAGTAATCACTGAGTCTGAAGGGTCCACAGCACAAGTGCATTCTCCACTGTTTCCTCACATTTTCCTTCATTAAACAGTGGAACACAAATACAAAGAACCCTGCGACACAGGAGCAAACAGAGCAAACAAAGTCCTCTGTCATTATATTGATTCTATTTATATGAAACAGGCCATCAGATTAATAAATAACGCAGGATATAGAGACCACACAAATGAACTCTTCTTACAAATACAAGCTCTAAACTGTCTGGTTTGATTCAGTTTAAAACAATATTATTAATATTCAACGCAAGACATCTTACTTCCAAATAAAATAAAGAAATTGTTTTCAGATTGAGGAGGGGGGACCAAATCTAAAAATGCATTCTGTCAGAACATAGTCATTAAATTGAGTTGTGTGTAACAGAAATGGGGTCTGTCTATCTATCTATTTATCTATCTAGATAAATAGCTAGCTAGATACCTAGCTAGAGCATAAACACTACTATAGCTCTAGCTAGCTAGAGCTAACTAGCTAGAGCTATAGTGTTTATGTTTCTTAGTAGGGTTTATTTTTATTTTAGTGTTCAGTTTGACTGTTAACTCCACTCTTGAAAGTGGGCCTAGCTTCAGGCATGGGTTTGAGGGATGAGGGGCAAAGTAGCTAGCTAGAGCTAGCTTGCTAGAGCTATAGTAGTGTAGTAATAGTAGTAATGTTAGGGTTTATTTTTTAGAGTTCATTTTTTCTTAAAACATATTTTACATACTTACACTCAAACTATACATCATAGTTTGAGTGTGAAATATTACTGTTAACTGCACTCTTGAACGCGGGACTAGCCTGAGGCATGGGTTTTAGGGATGAGGGGCAAAGTAGCTAGCTTACTAGAGCTATAGTAGTGTTTATGTTTCTTAGTAGGGTTTATTTTTATTTTAGAGTTAATTTTTTCTTAAAACATATTTTACATACTTACTTAGAGCATAAAAACAGCGTTTATGTTTCTTAGTAGGGTTTATTTTTATTTCAGTGTTAATTTTTACTGTTAACTCCACTCTTGAAAGCGGGACTAGCCTGAGGCATGGGTTTGAGGGATGAGGGGAAAAGCGGCCACAAATATTGACAACACCACAGCTGTGAAACCATTTCGAGACCGTGGTGATATATGTATATATATACAAACAATCACAAAAACAACACCCTGTGCAGGGAAACATATGGGAAACTGTTCCCAAAAAAACATGTTAAAAATGAATGTTTACCCTGCAGAGTGTTGAAGATGGAGAACAGGTACATCATGACCACTTTGCCAGGGCCAAAGGAAAAGAAGCCCATTATCCATGTCAGGCCTAAGAGGACTGTGAGACTGGCCACCGCCCGCAAATCATGCAGGAAGCCACTGGTGTATATTGCGGTTGTATTGGACCTTAGTCGTCTGATCTGAATCAGAACCACAATGAACACAGAGATGTTGCACAACAGGATCAGGAGAACAAACGCCACCACGGTCACGTAGAAGAAGACGTCATTTTGCAGCCAGCAGCTGGAGGGGGGGAGAGAATTAGTCCCGTCATTTACACGTTACATGTTTGATGAACGCTGTCATTTCTGTTTGTTAATGTTTTGTGATTTTTCTCTGGTCCTTTAAGACCTGTATGCTTTTAATTACTCGTTTATATCTTCTCTCTTTTATTGCATAGACTCTCTGTCTTTTCATTTGTTTGCTTTTTTTGTTGTAGCGTTTTGCTCTATGTACTTTGTAAAGTTACCTCTGCTGTGTTATTTCCATTGCCCTGCCTTACCTTATTTTTTTTTTTTAGCATTTTTCATTCTAAAAACGCTTCATCAAGCACCAACACGATTTAATCTCACAATTTGTGAGATGGTGCACTCTAAATTTCAACTTTGGCTCAATTCTTACAACTGAACAGTGGTCTGATCCATGTTTTTAGCCTCTTCAGCCGCAGTGTCACCATAGGCATCTTTATCTATAGCCAGCACCAAACTGACGATGACCAGGGGAATACCTGAAAGTGAAAACACACACATGCACACATTACACATGACTGTTTTACCCATGTTCAGACACCTACGATAGTACATTTGAGGTCCAGAGTACAAAAAATAGCGATATCTAATGGTGAGGCTGCAGAAACACACAAACGCAAAAACAAACCCCTTCTTTTCCACAAAAACAGAATGATTCTTATTATAAAACGGCCATAAACATATGTTAAATGTACTGCTAAACACTGGACCTTTATATCATGTTTTCTGAAATAATTGGTCTGTTAATCATCAAGTACTTTTGTTAAATCAGTAAGTTTCGTGTGTCGTGTTCAGCCTCACCCCATCCTGCTGCGCAGAACTTGAGGATGTAGGAAGGGACATAGGTATTGAAGACCTTGACCAGGGCGAGGTACATGTGCACAGCCTCCAGGCCCATCCAGGTGAACGACGCGAGCAGAAAGTAGTGCAGCGCTGCACCCGTAGCAATGCACAGACCGTAGTTTGAGAAGGAGGAGAGCCAAGAGTCAAGGAGGAAGAGCAAGCTCAGCCCCAGCAGGGAGAAGGACAGATTGATGAGGATCTTGGATGGGTAGTCCCGACGCAGTTTTCTAAAATGTATGACAAACAATTCTTATTCAAGATATGTGACTTTTTTTTGGACAATAGTGTCATGATAATTTCCAGGTTTTCAAATCTAAAATATCTCAAACTGAACTGCTTTTGTTATCCAGGTCAAGAATGAACTTGTTTAATCGTACGACAACAGCACTCACTCAAATCCGAGGTAGGTGAGAAGAGTGATGCCCAGGAAGATGGAGGATATACCACAGCCGAGGTATGAGATCACAGTCAAAATGTAACTGTTCGCCTCGTCGATGGGGGTTCTGGACACATCCTGAAACACAATATACAAGCAGGAAGAGCATTTAAAAAATTGTTCCTTTAAATAACTCATTTGAAATTTAACTTGCTATTTATTTATTTATTTATTTATTTATTATTATTGTCATTATTGTTATTATTATTTATATGTTTGTACCTGGACAAGAAACTGTTTGGATAAATTGTCATGCCATGCTTTACAATTACATAACATTTGTTGGTTTTTCTTTGTTTTCATGGTGGGTTTATTAATAGCGTCTTGCGTCACTGCCATAAAGAATGTTATGTTGGCACATTACGCAGTTGTTTGTTCCCTGGTTTCATTTATATACATATATATATATATATATATATATATAAAAAAAGCGGATCCATGACTCACCAGGAGCACAGCGAAATGTGTGAGGTGATCACAGAGACAGCTGGTTTCATAAGACGAATCAGAGAAGGTTTCACAACCTTTACCGCTCCAACCACCCTGTCCACCTGACACACACACACAAAAAGATAAAACACACACATCATGATTGATTTAAAGCTCAGATGTCTAGAACCCTTGATTGAGCTCTCTGGTTCCCAAAACAACTACTGCATACTATCTGACGAGTCCCTCACCATTCTTTGCGAAATCCCAGAACATACATTGCACGCTGTCTTCTGGCTATGAAAGAGCGGGAGAAGTGACGATGATCTCAGAATAACAAACACAATCATTTCTTGTCACTGACGAATGGAGACGCAATACGACCTTTTCTCACCTGTTTGGGCTTGTTGTTCCTCAGGGTCACCAACACTCGATTGCTCAGGTCAATTACATGGCTGTTATTTATACTGGCTGATACTATGTAGGAGTTTAATGTGCAGCTGCTCTGTGTTGCATTAGTTATGTGTGGATCCTGTAAAAAACGAAATAAATGTGGTTATTTTAATTGTGCTGTCAATCACTGTAAGGGATAAAATAATGTTTTACTTGAGTCTTGATCAACAATATATGTTACACGGAGGAATGTAGATAATATCACATAATATCATTTTATTTAAACTGCAGATTATTTAATCTGCAAATGATGGGGGAAAAAAAGTAATACAAGATTTTAATTTTGATGTTTAACGTTTATTTGCTTTTACGGCGTTGAATTTGGGAAAAGTGAAAATTAGTGACCAAATAAAAGGGCAAACTGATCTAAGTCTATTAAACTTACAAAAAACAACGTGTAAAATCCACTTCATCACTTGTTACCTAGCAACCCGAATAAGTCAACGTAACTGTTGAGAGTTGTGCTACAGAGTTTACAGTCGCACATGGCCTATAAACACTGGCCATCAGCAAGGCATAAACACAAATGAGAGGGAGGAGTAAAATGAGAGTACCTGAAAAAGGTCCATTGTGCCGTGGAACTGGAACTGAACACGGGTTCTGCTTCCTCTGAAAAAGGACTGCAGCGCAGATGGCAGAGAGACTGTTGCAACTGTGTCTGGCCGTGACCCACTCGTGTAACTGTGGTTTAAAAAAGTCTGAAAAAACAAAAAATAATACTGTTGATAATATTACATTTATGTATCACAACATAATAATAACGAAAAATGGTTTCTGCCTGAAGCTCAATGTTCCGTGACTGCTTGAGGCCACATATTAACTGTGTTCCCGGCATGTTCAAGGACATTAAAGTTATAGAAACTGAACGGGGGGGGCACACAGTGGGACACGTGGCTAGCACTGTTGCCTCACAGCAAGAGGGTTGTTGCTGGTTTGCATACTGTGCCGGGGCCTTTCTGTGTGGAGTTTGCTCCCACGTGTCCAAAAACATGCAGAGATTAAGTGGATGCTCTAAATTGCCCATATGTGAGAGTGGATAGTTGTTCGCCTATGTCAGCGGGGATTGGCACCAGCAACCCTGCGACCCTCATGTGGAGGATAAAGCGGTAGACAATGGACGGTTTTAACATATTTTTGTGTGATGTGTGTGGATCACTCACCTTTGAGTGATCACCAGCTCGTACGTGTTTTGTCTTACCTGTGGAACCAGCAGAGGAGAAATTGAGGACACCCCAAAGGTGAGACCTTTGAAATTCTCCGCATCGGCATTGACCATGGAGATGGCCAGTGATGGCGCTGTTAGACTTTCAGATTCACTTTGGATAATCATATTGTCCCCCATTGTCTCTGTCAGGTTGAGGACCCTTTTGTCAGGCACAAAATAGATGTGCAAAAACAAGATTATGTAACTGTATTTTTGCATGTTTGAGACTCTCACTCCTCTCTCTCTCTCTACTTACACATTAGCCACTGGTCTCATTTCGGTTTTGGACAGAAGAATATCGGCAATGATGTTGACAATTTCAGAACCGACAGCAGGGTCGATGGCACTGATGTCAACCACCTCATTGAGCTTCGCCACCACCGATTTCAGCTCAGACAAAGACAGCTCTGGACTCTTACCCAACTGAACATCCACCAGGCTCTGAATTATTTCCACTACTTCAGCTGCGTTATCTGGAAATCAATATTGCCATTAATGCTTGTTGGTGTGTTTTGCAACATTGTTTTTTACAGTGAAGTATTGTTTTTAGTGGCTCTGTCTGTCTGTGCTTCCACACTTGCCAATATGACCAACAGAGGCCGCCAGAGGCTTGGAATGGGGTGAAGTCTGCCATCTCTGATTGCGTTGTTGTTTTTATTTTGATGCAAAAATAAATACAACTAGTCCAAATTGGCACGTTTTTTTTAGTTTAGTTTTTTTTTAACCTTCCTTTGGTTACTGTTGACTTTTTTTGTTCGTCTTGGTCTATAACATCTTCCCACCGAGTTCCGTGAAATTTGGTGGAACTCAATTTTGCCCGTGTTTCCACCTTAGGGTGCGCTATAGCAATGCCCAGGTCAAGGGAACTATGCCAATATTGCATTTTTGCGAGACCTGACTTCCATGCAAAGTTTCAAGAGTTTTTATGCACGTTAACCCCCTCAAAAATTACTGCTACGCTACGGATATAATCATAATCTGAAGGATAACAATAGGTTCCTCACACAAATTCGTGCCAGGAGCCGTTTCGGCCCCTGCCATTCGTGCTTGGGCCCTAATTACAGAAAAGGAGATGTTTCATGTCTACAGTGTTTGGTTAATGTGTTCCCTGAATGTTCCATTACTTACAGTATAACACAGTAGTCAATGAGACTGTACTTCACTTGTGTTCTTACCAGTCGTGACAGTGATATTTTCAAGGTCTGAAATGGTCACGAGTTGGTCACATCTGCTCATGTCAGGCTCAGCCCATCTGGTCGTGTCAGTTTCAATGTCTAACTCACTGAAAAGAGAGGAGAGTCACAGCGAGCACATGTTTCTGGCTGGTTAGCTTTTTACATAGGTCACATCTTCCCTGACAAACACTGTATCTTGTGACCTCGGCGTCAGTTGTTCCGCAACAAACCCCCCCTGCTTAATAAGCATCGATCCGATGCTTTACTCGGAAATCATAAAACTGATTACCTGCATTATGCGGCCATTACGCTGTGACATTGAAAACAAGTCTATCATTACACTAATAATTCCTTGATAGGAAATTGATTTTTTTTGTGCCTGAGCAGAAGGCTGGCAAGGGATTTGTGCGGATTACGACTGAGCTTGTGTGCAGAGTGGGAGGTCTGGATACGTAATTGAGGGAAGTATCTCATCTTGCTGAGCTGTCGCCATGGAGACAGATTGTTCTAACAAAGATGAACAGGCTCTGTGCCAATAAAGAGCACAGAGCGGTGCCGACACAGAATACACTGCATCGCCAACACGCTTCGGCCACAAAACAGTGAGAATAACCTTGTTTTTGTCTTAATAATAAGTCATTATGATATGAAAGAACACACTGCTCTATAACCGTGTAATAACCTGTGGTTTTGTGCTGTGTTTATGTCATAACAGCATCTTACCAAAGCCTGTAAGCTCTCTGTGCTTTTGGTTTTTTGCATCCCATGACCTGGGTGGCTTGTGGAAACGTCTCCGGCCAGAAGTATTCTCCGTAGATTGACGATGTAGTTGATTCTAAACAGCTCTCTGGCACTGAAAAGTGATAATCATAGGACAGAGTCTTTATTTTGCCACACTGTATCCCATAATAAGTACATCTTCCATTTGAGTTGGAAATCCTTCATACTTATGTGCCTGACGACCACGTCCTTCGTTTCAATCGTGACCGAGCCATTTTCATACTTTGAGGTCAGTGACGTGACAATGCCTATAAACATTTGCTCAAGGGATTTACTGCTGCAGTCCTGAATTTGGAAGATGCAGTAATATCTGTCGACGATGAAAACACACAATTAGCGCTACAGTTTGTGAATAAGGTAACGAAACAGATGGCGTGCAGGTCACCTACTGTTTCTGTTGAACACTGGGAATCTAGAAAGAAAACAGAAGGAGTATGAATTGTTTACGTAGGGGAATGAGAGGTAATGTGACTCATGAAACCATGAAATGATGCACAATGAGACCAAGCTGAGGCTCATACTCACTGTCCGCCCATTATTTTGGCCCATGTTCCTGTGAAATGTTGCACATGAACATGAACCAATCAGCGCTTTTACATGATTCCATATACAAAAATAAATAAAAAACCCTGTGCAACCCACCTGCTGTCTTTGTCCTTGATGATGAGATTCAGTACACGCATGGTGTTGTTCTTCTCTAGAGTGTCTTTCACCTTGTTGCCAGAGTATAATATACATTGAGTGGACGCAAAACAAATAGTTTTTAACTGAAAGTGTGTGAGAGTTGCTTACCCATTTAACAATGATCTCCTCCGGGTTTCTCGGGCTGCCTGTCATAGTTAAGTTCATATGAACCCTGAAGAAGGTATCTGGTCGAACTGCGGGGGATGAAAAGGCAGACGATGGGTGACAGTTCAAATGAACGGTGAATCACCCAGCCAGGAAACAGTTTATCAAAGAACATTGAGCTTTGTTTGTCCCTCAGACTCTCCGCAGAGTACAAGAAAGGACACGACCAATTGTTAAATTAACAGGAGCAGAGATGAGTCACCTCAGCCAGCATGTGGTCAGTGATTGTACAACGGTTATTCTGAGACATTTATTACAAAGAAACAAAACAAAAAACATGTGAAGTATTGATTGTTTGTTTCATGGCAGATGGCATCTGCGATGTTTTCGTCTTTCCTCGTCTTTCCTTTGCTTTCCCTGCCTCCAGATGTGGTCGTGCTTTGCATTATTCCGTTTTGTTTTTATGGTTTAAAAAGGCCTTTGAAAGCGGTTTCTAACAGTACGGAGTGGAGCCCACAGAAGCAGTGGAAAAACTAAGTCTAGTTTCAGTGCACTAAGATTCTGGAACATCTTACTCAGACACGCAAAGCTTTGCAAAAACAGCGAAAAGAAACAACAGCATGGTGAACTGACCCACAGTCTCGTTGATATCTGCTGGATCTCTTGTTGTCGACATGTCGGTGGGTGGAGCCGGAAGACTTTGAGTTGGACCTGGTTCTGTGAAATATATGACTTCATTGAAAGGAAAAAACATCCAAAAAATAATACGGATTTGGCTGCACATACGTAAAATAAAATACTACTCAAACGGTCTATCAAATTCCTCATGATTCAGACGTTCTGCAGAGGACCACGGCTGCTTATGAGCATGTTTCCTTCATACTTGCCTGCTTACCTAAAGTCGTTACACCAGTGCTAACTGTTGTTGGTGGTGGTTCAGTGACCGCAGGGAGTAACTCTGAAGAAAAAACAGAATGAAAACAGTAAAATATCCAGTGAATGTCAAATAATCAATGTGTCATTGCTCATTTCCTGTCATCTATTAAAGGCCATATTGTCAAATTGATGGACTGTAGATAAAGATGGACATACTGTAGTCTTCTGGCAGCACAATGAACCCCTGCTTTTAAGCCGGGAGAGTCATGATATCATTGACGCCACGACTGCTTTTACAACCAGACCTGTCCAGACGTGACCTGAAACCAGGCCTAGCTGTCCAGGGACGCTGTGATTGAGATCATTCATTCGTCAGGAAAGTGTCTACTGACGTTTTTTGAAGCCTCAAGATTTGCGATTTGTTGATGTTTTGCAAATGGAATTTGTGTGATACCAGCTGCCAATTACACTGGACTCCACCCATATTTGAAGAAGACCCACCCACCCAAACTAGTGATTGAAACCATTAACTCCTTCAGGAAACTGTTTAGTGACGTTGTAAATCAAGTGGAAAGTATAGCTGATATATTCTCATGGATTTCCATTTAAACTGACTTCTATTGTGCAACCAAAAGGCTCTCCACCTAATTTTTCAAATGGGGCAGAGTCGCCCCCTGGTGGGTTACTGCTACTTCTGTCCACTTTTCAGTGAATACGCAATAGTTGGGTCAACTGCGTGTAAATACACATCAATATGCTTTCAAGACAGCAATAACAGCATAGCCATTGTTTGACCGTCTTGTAACTGTACTGACGTGTTCAAAACAAAGTTAACATACCCACTGGATGTATGCTGATGCTCCCAGGGTCAGCTGTCAGATTGAGGAGGTTGTCAGTGAAGGTCAGACTCAGCAGTGCCGTGATGTTCGACTGAATCGCTTCCACTGCGGCCGCGGGAACCGCGGTCAAGTAGATTTCAGAGCTGAAACTGGGGGCAGGCCATAAATGTACATGTAAACTACTACACGTGTGGGGAAAATGTATGACTTGGTCCACATTTCACTGTGCTGTCATGCATCTACACTGCAATGATCTGTGATCTGATGACTTTTCAAGTTTGTAGATGTGGATTTCATCTTACCACATGCGACACGTTCTTGATCCCTGAAAACACAAATGTCTTGAATTAAAAAAGCTTGTATGGTTTCATTTACTCAATGGTAAATGGTTGGTCTTAGTCTGAACCTCAGCGCTCTCTCACACACATCATTCATTTTACTCTGAAAATAGCACTGTCTGCTCTCTAATCAGCTGGTATCTGAGGTTATTGCAGCTTTCTCTCCATGGAAAATCAAGCTAAGGACCCTCAACAGTGCTGTACCTGAGGCTGTTGAGACACATGTAGAGCCGCAGAATTATTAACCACATGGCAGTCGTGGCTGTATGAGAACACAGAGAACAAATGACTTACAGACACGTGTTTAAGATTGCAACCAGGTTCAAAAATATACTATTTAACCTAATGACCTCTGTCAATGTCATGAACATGACTAAGTATTGCGTCATTTTGCTAAAAAATGAAATAATTTTGCTGAGAAAGGTTGTGTTACCTTGGAGTCGACACGGAAATGTCATGGACAGCAATGTTGTGTGGCAAAATGCTCTGCAGCTGGTGATTGATGACAGAACGCAGGTAAATTCGTTGAATTCAAGGCAAATTTGACTGTTCATTTGATGTTATTGATAAGGTTTTGTTGATTTCATACCCAGTGTCTCAGTGTCACTTCCTCCACTGACCCTGGACATTCCCCAGTATCCGTAGTGGGAACAGCGTATATCCACATTTGGATTTTGTAGAAAGGCCATGCTAAACAACAACAACAACAAAATGAAAAAGGCTGCTTTAAAATGAGGAATTGTTCTATAGAGGAAATCGCTAACTGTGGAACTCAGAAAACGGAACACGAGCATCTGCCCACTCATTGCACTCTCACCTACTGTCGACTGTTTTACTGCAGCATGTGAGGAGTTTCATTTCTTAAATATAGACATTGTAGTATCAGTTGTCTTTGCCTCCTTAATCCAAATTTGAATGATGCATTTCTTGAGATAACAGCCCACGAGTCATATTTCCAAAATCAATGCACATCCCATGTTAGTCAGTCAGTCTGACATTTTATCTAATTTGAATGGGATCAGCATTCACTGATCTATTGCTGTTATTGCTAATAATATAGCATCTCAAATCAGGACACAGCACAAATGTATACATTCAAACGTAACTAGAACGATTATTTTCATAATTATCAATCTGTCAATCTGATTATTTTCTCGATTAATCGAGTCATCGTTTGCTGCGTAAGATGTCAGAAAACGTTTAAAAAAAATATCGATCAGGAAATAATGAGGTTCTCAAATGTCTTGTTGTGTCCACAAACCAAAATGATTCATTTTTAAATGATTTCTTTGTCATCTGGAGCAAAGACACCAGAAAAGATTCAAAATTGAGAAGCTGAAACGATCAGAAATCTTGTTTTAATCATGAAAAAAGCTTCAAACCGATTCATCGATGATCAAAATAGTTGACGATTAATTTAGTAATCGATTAATAATCGATTAATCAAGTAATTGTTTGACAATTGAACTGAAAGATGTACAGGTAACCGAACCTCCGATACTTTTCGAGGTTAACTGGTAGCTGCTACTTGTAGCTGTTTGTCTTCATCAAACTAGTTAGCGATATCACAATAATGGAGGAGAAAACTAAATAATCAAAAAAAAAAAGAAATCGTAAAATATCACAATTGCATTTTTTGTATCCACTCACCACAGTGTAAGCTGTCGTCAGGCAAAACAGGGCAAGTGTTCTTCCACTGCCGCAGGTCCCAGCTCACCACATCTCCATCTGCACAGCTCTGCTCCTGCAGATCTTCAGCGCTCCATACTCTGGACCACATCCCGAACCGACCGATGTCCCCCATCAGGCTATTCCAACTCTCTAAGTGCACGTCTCCATTTTGGCCTACAAAATGAGAGCCCCCCAAAGTCAGCGTGCCCCTTGGGGTCAGCTTCTGAGGTGAGCTTGGCGCCACATGGGCCTCATGAAGAATGGTCCCGTTGATGTAGATCTTCAGCCTACGAGCTGTGCCTGACCAGGTGAGACAGACCGAATACCATTTATTTATTTTGAGCTCCCATTCCAGGGTCCGTCTCGCTCCAAACAGCCACATCGTCATCTGTGTGCTTGTGCCCTGAAGTCCTAACTCTATATGTCTGAATCCCGGAGCTTTGTAGACAAAACCTGTCCACTGTGTTGGAACACTGCGGCGTAAGACCATGCACACACTCAGCTCACTGAGAGCTGGTATTGCAGCATCTGGTCGGAGCTGACACAAGCATGGACGGCTAAAGAATTGCACTTTTTTGCCCCACAGGCTGGTACCAGCAGCTGGAATCACAAGAGAAAAGACACAGATTTAATTGTTAGAATGTACCACACGATATTTTTGCCCTACCGTAAAACAACTGAGTTGGTTTGAAGTCTTACTTGAACCCAGGAGACACACTGACAGCTGTGTACACACACAGATGATCAGAATTGACCGGGAGTCCATGACGGCAGACAGAAACACAGGGCCGTCACTCAGGTGCTCAGCTGCTGAAAGGTGATCAAAGGGATATTTTTCAGCACCATTGTGTGAAGGAACAGGAAGTACTTGTATGTGTGTGTGTGTGTGTCCTCATAAATAAATAAATAACTCCAACCTACCATTGTCTCTGTCCTGCGATGATCCAATCCAGATTTTAAAGAAATGTGTGATTAAAAGGACATCAACACGAGTTCAGGAGACGCTGGCTGAGCCATGAGTGCCGACTGGTGTCACCTTATTTCTCTATAAGAAGACCTCCACGCCCTCCCTCTCTGGTTCTTTGAGTTACTCATTAATCACACGGCAATAAACATAACTAACAAGAGCGATAACGTTTGAAGCATGATTTTGTGAAACCTTTGGAATAAGTCTATCTTGAAGGTTCTCCCAGTGACATATTGAAGCATTTATGCTCAGTCTGTAAAAAAAAAACCTGGGTTTTCATGGTGGTCGTTTCAGTAGCTTAAAGACAGTTTTAGTGTGAACCATTTTCTCGGCAAAGCTTAAAGAATAAAAACAAAACAGACTGCCGGGTGTTGGGAAATAGTCCGCCATGGCACACACCTTCCTCTGCTGATGACACAGATATGACACTATATAACAATGACGGTATATGTAGGGCTGTTGTGTAAGGTTCCTCTTTTATATTCCGTCCTTCATGAGTTATGGATGCAGAGAGATCATCATCATATCAATGCCCTTTTTTTGTTTAGGTCAAATATGGACTTCTGTGTTCAATGTGCGAGGGCACACATTGTCTGCAAACAGTGATATCTTCATTCCCTCCTCGTGTGCTTTACATTATCCTCGAGCAAAAAGTCCTCAAACAAATCTAATTAGCTTTCCTGTTTGATGTGAAATACGTTGGCCGTGTCTTCTCAGCTCTGGAGACCTGGTTGGACGTGTAATCTATACATAGCACATAGACTTCCTTGGAGCCTGAACAATTCACAGCGCAACAAAAAAAGAAAAAAAGTATGACAATAACCACCTTTTATATACCCATAATATCCTGTCAAGGTGCAGGGAATGGTTGAACAAGGGCAGACATGATGTTGCTCTCAGTTTTATGGCTCTATGCTACCACAAAGAGGTCAAACTGTATATTGTATATAATTATGTCTGCCTCTGTGTGAGAGACGTTTTATGATCCACACCAGCACCTGTAGCCTGTGTCTCCTCAACGGGGTGAGTCAGTCAGATGACAAAATAATAGCGGTCAAGGTACTAACCGCTTTTATTTCTCTTCACTGCAAACACGCTCACACAAAGTATCTTTGTTAGGAAGAGGGTTTGTTAACAAGGGTCTTATTCATGCAGTTAAATCCCCTTCCCTCCTCCTCCTCCTCCTCCTCCTCTCCATGTCTGAGAGGCTGTAGCCCAAACGAGAGGTTTCCCCCAGAGGGAACATAAGAAGACCAGGTGTGACGTGAGGTGCCCAGGTGGGGGTGGGAAAGTCTTGCACAGACGCTGGTTTTCATTGGTCAGAGGTCCGGCGGGGAACCTCGCCTGCGTCACATGTGATGTAGAATGAGGGGGATTCCCAAAAAACGTTTCCCACCTCTCTCTACCTCACTTGGCTGAAGGGAGGCAAGACACACCACAAGAACACATCTGAGCAAATTTGCTGGACAGCTTGAAACTTCTAAAACTCATTTTATTTTATTTGTATTTTTGCTTCTCTGTGCTATTTTAGCTATTTCAGTGTAACTTTACCCTCTCAGTATGTGAGCAAAGTCTAATCTGAACACTGCGTTATATATATATATATAATACATTTTATAAAATAATACAATTTGTTTTTCATACTGCTGCATTTTCAGTGTAGTAACTCCTTTAAGAACGACTATGGACATTTTGCACAAGGGGACTGGTGTGTGTGCTGCCTTGCTTGTGGTAAGTCCAACCTTCAGTCGGTTTACTTTGACATACATTATTGTAATAATGTAATGTAATAATAGCTCGCTCTCAAGGATCCTCCATGTATAAATAAAGGTTACATTAAAGAAATGATTCTACACATTAGTTCATAAATGATGATCAAGTATAGTCGGTACATATACTGTACATCTGCCCATTGAGTAACATTAGTTTGTCATAGTGTCCCTGAAAACAGAACAAATAATCATATAATATTCGGTCATTGTTTCCAAAAAAGGTTTTTAGCCATATTCATTTGCTTGTTTGTTTATTTGTTAATTACAGAGAAGCCACCTGTAACTTTAGGACATATTTAAACAAGCTGATTTGAATTGAAGTACTTCCTGTTTTACTTGTTAGTCTTCTTTAGCCTGTTTACTTTGTCTGATATTTGATTACATTGGGCTGATATTCTGTTAGGTAAGGTTTTTTTGTTGCAGGGTGATTTGTGTGTTTAATTTTTTTTCCCCTCAGGTTTGGTGTGTGCAGGTGCAGTCAGAGCAGAGCTGTGATCAGACAGAGTTCTTGCACGCTAATGGCACGTGTGTTGCTTGCCCTGCATGTGAGCCTGGACAGCAGCTCTCAGAGGTAACACTATTATTACAGCGGTCATAAAATAAAATAAAAAAAACAAACATTTCCCCCTTAGTCTCTTTATTTCGAAATCCATGATGTGCATCCTTCTCAGGATTGTGGATTTGGAGATGGTGGTGACGGAGTCTGCACACCGTGTGAGGACGGGAAGTTCAGCTCACATTCAGGTGTCGCTCCCTGCTCAAGATGCACCAAGTGTAATCTGCTGAACCGCCTGCAGAGGACGCCATGCTCCCCCACTACTGATGCCCTGTGTGGACAGTGCCTCCCAGGGTAAGTGCCTCCCAGGCACCGATCAGTGCCAGTGTAATCCTCCTTTATCTGACCATGATGTGCATCTGTTATAATGTAAGTGCTGTCGTTGCAGGTATTATGAACTGAAGAGCATGGTCGGAGAAGTGGAGATATTCTGCGTACCCTGTTACCGGCATGACACGGTCCATAAAGAATGTTTGCTTTTCAAATCTCAGACCTTTAAAGCAAGTAAGATCGAGAGATAAACCACAGACTGGGTGACAGGGTGATGTTTGTTATGTATAATTAGATTTTATTGGTTGTTGATTTTTCCAGTGATGCTCTTCTTCTCTGACAGAGACTGACATCACTGAGTCCAGAGGAAATGTCAAAGACCCTGAGGAGAAGAGTGAGTTTACTCAAACAAGTTTGTTCCTTCTCTGGACTTTCTTTGAGTTAACATATTAGTGTTTTTTTTTTTTTTTTTTTCATTCAATGAAGAAGAAGAAAAAATATCCGTGGTCCTGATTGGTTCAGCGACAGCTTCCTCAATGTTTGTCATTGCTCTGCTGCTGTGGGCGTTCGTACTGACATCTAAGAGATTCAGTGAGTTACACAATGGTTGCTATTTCTGCTTTTCCTTCCCATCTGTCACATGTTTGCTTGGGTAAATTAAAATACACTCTTTTATTTATTTATTTTGCTACATTCAGAGCAGGTTCCAGAGTGTCGTCCTGGGCCTGAGGAACAACTTTCTGCTACAACTTCACCAAGTGTCACAGAGAGAGCAGTGAAACAATCAGACGTCCCTTCACAGGGACCTGAAGAATACTCAAGGTGCTGTATTTTGAATGCTTCACGCACAGTTCATCTCTGCCGTTCCCTACCTTCGCATTTACACTTACTACGTCTCTTCTCAGGAGTCATGAGAATGAGGCGCCTCCTCCTCCTCCTACTTCTATTGTGATTAATGTCACCACCAACATCAAGCCCTCCAGGCAGAAGACAGACAACGTTGCAGAGGAGGTTCAGCAAAGAAGCTGCTACACCACAGAAGAGGTAGGGGTGGTCAAATAGTAACAACAATAGATGTACAATAGACACAGAATCCTGTCTCCATGAGAGCTGAATTCCTTATTCATATGAGAATCCAAACTTTATCTCAGTGTTTTCATTTCTTTTATCACGTGAAACAGAGAAGAGGGGCATATTCATTATTTTCACATCACAAAATTGTTTGTTTATGTAAAAGATAGATATTAATAGTATATACATTTTCAAATTACCATATAAATCCATTTAAATCACATAATTATGGCAGTGTACTATAATACCTTATAAATTGACCTTTGTGTTACTTCTTTTTGCTTTTGTCAATAACAGATGGAGCAAAAACTACAGACAATATGGGAGATGGCTCAAGGTACGTATGTTATCCTCAAGCCATAACATTTGTAATGCACATACATGCAGGTTAATTGAAAGTAGTCAAGCAGGGTCCATTGGTGAGCGGCCTAAAAATGCATGGAGCAAGTTTGAAGTCATGCAGCTGAGTGACTTATACAATCCTGATTCTGTCCAGGTCACAGTATTGAAATGCTCGACTATGACTCCGTCCAGGATCTGTCTCTTCTACTCGACTCTGCTGACAGAAGGAACATGTTGAGGAGACTCGGGCGGACGTTGGGAGTCCCACCCCAGGTGCTTGCTCATCTCCAGGGCTTCCAGGACCTCTTTCAGTACCTGCGCACGTCCACCTACACTCTGCTGCCTCAGCTGGCTCAGGCTGCCGCACTCTTACCCAATCCTGAAATTGTTGCTAGGATACACAGAGCCGTGGTAAACAAGTGACCACTTAGAAGCCATGGATGGTTTACCAGGACACTGTAACCAGCCAGTTCATCCAATATTCTTGACACTGTACTTGCTATAAGATGTGACGTTCTTTGCTGCAATATACATTGTTTTTCAGTGACATGTGACATAGGTAGAACTAATGGGCATGAAAGAAACATGCAAAGGACCTTTACTTTGTTGCATCTGTATAAATCGATTTATTGGATATCACTTTGCTTTGCAAGTTAAATAACACAATGTCCAGGTCATTGCAACCAAACCCTACATGTGGTGCTGCTTCCTGTTTACTGTGTAAAATAGAAAATATGCCCCGGGGGTCAGGCATGTGAGACAGACCAGGACAGAGGAAGCAGTGTTCATAGCAATAGACAGAACATAGAGCCCTGAGAAAATGTGTTATTCTCTCACTGGGAGACGTTTGCCATCTGACCATTTTCCTTGATCTTCAGCTCTGCTAATTCTCCAGCACATTAAGGTAATTGGTAAGGTTTTTAATTTTTTTTTTTATATAACAAAACCACCTCGTAGGAATATAATGATCATATTCTCTGAGTTCATTCTTCCTTCTAGGCCGACTTTCAGAAGTTTAATGAAGAAATAATATGTAAGTTTGTTCCGTGAATGCACCATGCCTGTTACTTTATCTGCTTGGTTAAACTCCCTAGTGTTGTCAGCAAAAAAATAATAATAATATACATAATCTCTCAATTTAACATACAATAACATTTTCAAAACGCTAGAAGTCGCTCTTCAAACGTGTCCCGTGTTCGTCTAGCGTCCCCATTTTAGATCGTGTATGAGAAAGAGGAATCACGACTTGCTCGTATTTGGCACATTTGGGGTTCTTGTACTTTACTCAGGTAGTGGTCTAATTTTTTAAGCTTGTATGTATTTAGTCCACTACATTTAAGTAAATAAAACTATAATAACATACATTAGGCCTATATTCTAAAATGGGACATTCCGGATAATCTGAGTGATGCGTATTTATTACTATAAATGTAAACAATGTTTCCTACACTGCCAGTATGTGTATGTGTTTTAATAATTTGGCATTTTACATCACTTTACTGTCGTTTTGTATCTGTTTAGCTATTTATTAAAATCTCTTCATTGCTACTCACTTTTTAATGATGCATTCACACTACTCTGTTGTTTCTTTTATTTATTGTTTTTTTTTTATTTATCCAGTCTAATGTGCTTCCTGCTTATCCTCTACTTTTGCTTTGCTGTCAAAGTGTATTGTTATTATTATGATAATTAGTATTATTTGGCAAAAGTTTCCATCACGTCACATGAAAGCATGGTGGCTCGCATTCCGGCCGCGCAAAAACGCGTCAGAGTGAGACCTCTTATCTTTCCACTGCTCTTTGTAATCCACGTCCCCGTGGTGTCCGAGTTCTACCGGCTGGTTGATTTCGCGGTTACGCGCCCCTGCTCCAAAACTTCGTACTAGCAATGGCGGAGACATCAACCCTCAAAGGTTTACGAGCCCAGATGGGTAAGAGATAACTACAGCAGCGGTTGTGTGTTTTAACTTGTTTGTGTTTTAACAGGAGAGGAAACACTACGTTGTTTTTTGCTAGCAGCTGTCGCGGCTAACCGGGTTATTTGAAAGTGTTGTGACGCGGCCAGCTTCTCCGGCTAGTAACGTTAGCTCGCTGGTCGGGCTGTCTGCCGACAATGGACGCGGAAAACACTGCGGCTTATTCCAGCATTTAACGGTTTACGACGGTTTGAATGTGCCAACTCTGAGTGCTTGATGTGAACACATTCCGGCGAATGTTAAAGCTGCTCAGTGTAAAAGTAAAGTAGCTTCTTACGGCCAGCTAAAGTTGCAACGTATATTGGTTGACATGTCACGTCTAAAACTTGGCTGGCGCCTGAGCTCATCTTTTTCTCCTGCTTTAGTGTTGTTTTACTTATTTAAACCGTGATGTCCAACGAGTCACTTTTGTGTGAATATAAAGGTTTAAACACTCAAATGCTAACTGCTTCGTGAACGCAGCTAACTGCCGCGAATCTAAAATAAACGGCAGCAGTTTAGATAACGTCGCTCATCACTCGGGGATTATTTGTCTGTTAGTGATCTGCTATCCCTTTCAGGAAGAGTTCAGGAAGCGCGTCGCTCATCTCTTCGTGTCTCGTGCACTCGAGTTGACAGCGATGTGGGCTGATGCTTATACAGTAGAAACCGTCGGCTTATATTGTCAGACCGGTGGTACCTAGTGTTGTTACCTTAGTACTTTTATAGCCAAATTGTAATGAAAGTGTTCCCTCATCTCCTAGATCCAATGGCAGCCAGTTCTGCATATTTATTGACATATGGCAAAACCCCCTCCCTTCTCAAGGGAGGGCGACCACAATGATATCTGATCTGAATTTCAGATAAAGCAGAATTGCCAGACACAGTCTGATTCAACACACTGTATATATGCATGGTTGTGTTTGCTCACTGTCACAGTGCAGTGGTAATAGTGTTTCAGATGACCCAGCCAGGGTTTTATCGCACATTGTGATAAAAGCTCTCAAAATAAGGCTACATCCGTGCCACAGCATTTTCTGACTGTAATGATCTGTGTCGAGACAAAGATTTCAGGTCCTCACAGCTTCTGTGTCACTATGCATTTCTGTGCATGGCCATACATGGTACCCGTCAGTCTGCCATCAGACTAGCATTCGTGCTTTCACACTCAATATCCTGAATCTTGCATTCCATTCCAGTAGTGGTGATTTCGTTATATAGGAGTTTGCCCCCGTTAGTATGTCCTTGTATTGTTATCTGTATTGTGCATCTTTTATAGGTATGAGTAACAGTTGACCTCCTCGCATAACCCAGAGGAAGCGTCTATGGTTGTCGTCTACTTTGTTGTCGTCTACTTTGTTGTCTCTTCTTTGACCAAGTATTTAATATGAACACATTGAAGATTGAGTACAGGCAAACTCTTACTTGTACTCCGATATTAAATCAATAGTAATATCATGAAATGCAAGTAGTGTGACAGGATATTTTCATAGTGTCCCAATGCATATGACCAACAGATATGGGCCAACTGTAGTGGCAAAGTCTCTATCACTGCATATCATACATACCTCAGCCAGCTTTGAATGTCAATGCACTGTTTTCTATGACTTGAGCTGTAGTTCTTTTTTTGTGTTTTTTGGGTATGACAGAGTTTTCTGCATACCCACTTTGGGTGTAGGCTTGTTTTAGTCCTAGCAGCAACGGGACCACATTCAGCACTGTGCGTGTTCCTGTTTCCCTTTTTAATTTTTCCATATTTTCAGTCTGGAATTTACATCCACCCAATTGTGTTGTTTTATCAAAATATCCATTTTAAAGTAATGCGAAATGTTGGATCCCGTCTTTGTGAAGAACAAAGGTATGTCCTGAGAAACAGTTAGCTGAGCCTTGCTTTTAAACGGAGGACTGACAATAATAAAATAATGTCAGGAATCTAGCTAATGTGCATGGTCAGTTCCACAAGAATGTGAGCAAGGAGAAAATGTACCCTGCTATTATGGAGGGAGATCACACTTCTGCGAGTAACACCACAAGGTTACCCTGATGTTGGCTTGAAGAACACATAAAATATGTTGGAACTGGTTGAATTTAACCAGAAGAGGAAACGGGGCAGCCTCTGCTTCAGTGTCTTGGATATGTCCACTTTGCTTTTCCAGCACAACCTCCCCAGTTTTATTTCAGTGTTATAAATTGACTGACGGTGTGTCTGTGCATGCACCAAACATTTGAATAGCAAAACATGTTACTTTGTAGAGGCTATAGCTTAGGTCACTGCGTCAAGGCAGTAGTTGAACCACTTAAGAATCAATTGCAAAGAAACAACTAAGGGGCTAGAAAAACTACATCTTTGTTGACAGCAATTTATGACGTTGAAAAAGCCCATCTCTGCAAACAAATGTAGTCCATCTGGAAGAAGCGACTCCCTATGAAACTGGGATATGTCGTTATCCTGCTAGTGCTGCAAATAGCCCAGGCTTACCTTTGCATGAACAGGTCTTGTGTAATCCCATAGAAGATCAAGTGTGTTTGTGTGTGCATGTTTGTAAGCATGCATCAGCTGTGTTATCTGAGAACCTGAAATATTGAAACAGCAAATTGGTAGCTGTTGAAAGCCAGGATTGTTTCTGCATAGCTAAACATAATGTAATGCAATCTTGAAACTAAAATGGAGAAAATGAAGCAAAGGAAATGAAATAATCACTTGTACAGCCTGTTTTTGACCTTTGTCCTAAAATGTAGCTACTTAGTATTGCTGTTCACTGCCAAATAGAAGTCCCAGTCACCCATGCATTAAGCTGTACAGCCACTTCCTGTGCAACAAGCTACTTAATTATGCTGCAGGACACAGTAAAAGCTGCAGCTGGAAGGACAGACAGAAAAAAACGGACCCACAGATCTTCTAGCTCTTACTTCTCTACTACACTGCACAAAGAGAGAAAGGGAGACAGACTCCCAAATATCCTTCTGGTTATTTATTTGATCATTGGTAGCATTCAACAAGAAGTTGTACGATTTAATACAGGCTGGTCGGTTTCCTGTTTAGTGTTTTTGTGTGGGCTGCAAATGCAGGTCATCACCAGACCCCTTGTCGGTTTCTATCGCTGCGATAATAACCCGGCAGCCCTTGGTATGTGTACTGCCTTAGATGAATGCAACACAATAGCCACGGAACTGTCCTATATCTACATCACAATTTGAACAGCTAGATAAATATTGCAGACTACAATACATCACTTTGATGACTTGGTTTTGATGACTACATATTTGATGCGTGCACAAATTCAAATACAGTGGAGACTCCCATTATCCAGACGGACCAACAAGTGGTTTGTTCTTCACACATGTATCGAGAAGCAAGGGTGAGGGAAAAGCGGTGCCTGTAACCTGTCGTCCGTGACGCTGCATCAACTTCAGTCTATCTGCAGCTTCCTGGTTTTGGTTGCTTAGTAACAATGGATGAGATAGATGCGCAACCCCACAACCTCCTTGGTAAAAAAAAAAACACCTCCATTTTTTGCAGCACTGTCTACCCTTGAGTAACAGATTAGACAATTCCATCAATTAGTGCACTGCATATAATCTGCGTCCTGAATGTGTACGAGTGTGTTTGTCCATCTGACCTTTTACATCTGACTTTGTTGATGTGGCAGTGCGGATGTTTGTTCATTTGTGCCAATCTCCATTGTGATGGAATGATGAGAGACAGTTCCTCTGATTGTTTCTGTGAGCACACCTGGCACTCCTGAGATCTGTCAAACATGTTCTTCTCTCCATCTCATTACAGCACTTTAATCAATGCATAGTTGAGTCTGTTTGTTGGAGACTGTGTTCATTTGACTCTTAGATGCCATGTCTGACTTATTTAACTTCTTTCTCATCACTTCAGATCAGTGAGGTCATTGAGTTCATCCACTTCCTGTGGCTCACAAACATCCAGGGAAATCTTAAAAGCATCAGTGTTTGAGATGGAAAGGCTTATTGAGCGGTATATTACAGCTCATAAAAGGAATAATCTGTGTAGTTTTAGTCAAACACATTTTATCTGTCTGCTTTTTACTTGTTCCAAGACCGCATAATGCAATCTCTCTGAGTCTTAAGTGTGTCATAGTTTTTGAGGTATTTGCATTTTCAAATCAACTGTTTATGGCACTCTGTTAACTTTATACAGTTTGAACAGCCTCTTAATAAATGGGATCCTGAATAGTCTGAGTTTTGTGTTGTAATATTAGCATAATGTATGACGATGATCAGACAATTAGGAGTCCTATCCGATTTAATGTTTTCTTTTGTACAGGCCTTAGCCTTAAAAGCACTTAAATACGGAGCTGCTCTATGCCTCCGGGCAACAGTTACCATCTCAAATAGAACACTTACTGATTATTTGTTTAAGCCGTCATTTAACCTTTACATGAAGGTAGAGCGTAGACAAATTATAGTTTATCTAATGATTACCCATCAGCTCATTTTATAGTGCCCTATTTATTTTTCCTTTGTACTCTCTTGAGCATATTACTGTCTCTGTTGTCAGAGGCTTAATAGATGTTTCTATCTTCTACACCCCGTGTGATGCACTGTTAACCTGAACAATAATACGCTAAACAAATATGGGAAAAAAATGTGTAATCAAACCAATATTTCTATAAATATGTTTCATATTGTGTGTGTTTGTGCAGTTTTTGTAGGAATAAATGAATGACGCTTTTACTGCCTGCTGAGGCTCAGGAGATAGAAAGGGATGTTTACTGATCAGATTAATGGTGAGAATTCAGGCTCCTCCAGTCTACATGTTAACATTTAACCTGAAACTTCCAATAATAGCTCCCAGCATTTTGAGTAATATATTGGACTTTATGGTGATATCTGAAAAGAAACCGCTCCCTCTCTCACTCGACGTACTCAACTTGGTCAGACCACCCAGCCCGACGATATTCAATTCTGCCTACTTTATTAGTCGTTGGTCATATTATGAGATCTTGGTGTGTTTGCCGATATCTGATAATACATTTTAATTCAGATATTGATGTTGTGCCTGTGATATTGTGCATCCCTAGCCCTTACCAGCCAAGGCAAAACACAGTGTTCATACATAAAAGGAAGAAATGACAGCTCCTCACAATAGACTAAAACACCACTAACTACTTTAACCACATACACAACATTCATGACAAACAATGTGAAGAATCTATTGGATGAGAATCACAAAGTTTTGGCCTCTGGTCCAGAGCAGATGTTTTTTCTTAATTTGAGTATCTGCCAATACCAAGTCCCAGTATACACAGTAGATACTTGTATTTGCCTAGATAATTTAGCATTTAAAAAAAAAAAGTATACCACTGTCAATAAAATAGTTAATAGTGAAAGAAGAAGAGACTGTTGTGAGGCTGGTAGTGACGGGGGAGAGTGTGTGCCGGGCTGTAGTGAAACAAACACAGTGTTTGTTCAACAGGTGGTTATAAACTGGAGTGCATACATTTATTTTCCTGTACAAACACCTAAATATGACATTATTATTGGGAGATGGAATTTGCCTGATTGTTGTTGTACCCTGCAATGCAAAGATTTGAGCAACTTTTACTCAAATATAAAGCACAAAATATAAATTGATGGAGATGTTGTGTTCATTTGTGCAGAGACAGGGTGACGTGTATTGAGGTAGGAAATGAAAGGTGTGGTTTTGTTCATCATAATTTTACAGAAATAAAATGAATGTTAGATATAGATAGCAAGACGATTTCAAAGCACAGTTCAAAGTCTTCATCAATAATGTGAATATCACATGACCGACCAATGCCTTTGCCTCTTTGTCAGCAGTTCTGAAATGCTGAATGCACACCAGCACAGAAGGAAAAATACTGGAAAAAAGGCTGATACTAGGCTCCATAAGGCTTGATCGTGTCCTCCCAGTTTCCTTCCTTTCTGCCTCCGTCTCCCTTAACTGTGATTTTTCTGGGAATTGTTTTGGCTAAAGAAAAAGCTGTTAAACCTCTGATGGTCTCTGTGGAGGAGACAAATACTGATGTATTTGCAAAGCATGTTTGCAACCCTTGTCTTAATCTTTTATTAAGGCAAACACATTTCTTGTTTGTCCATGAATGTCAGAACAGAATGAATTCCATTTACCATTGTTTTCTCATGTGCATTGACTTGTGCTAATAATGTTGTTTATTGAGGTGCAGCAGTGGTTATGAATTTGTGAATATTTGTTTTAAGTAAGTAACATAATCATTAAATACAAAATTGTGTTTAAAATATTGTGCATCTCTGGCCATATTTGCTGTATACGAGGTGGTGGCTCATGAGGGTTTGATTCCAGACATTTCTTACAGTAGCCTGTCCCTCCCAGCTTGCCACAGAAGGCAGTATATGGCTGACTACAGGGTTGACCATGAGTGGGGGGGCATGTCTGACAGCTGAATAGTTGGATTGTTCTGTCGCTTCAAATCAGCTGGATTCCTCTTGAACTAGCATTCCTATGAAGAGCACACTAAGCAGAGAGAAAAAAACATCTGACTTGAATTTAGTTAGATTAGTGTGTAAATAAGTGATCTTGTACGTCTGCTGTGTCAGAAATATCATTATGTGACTGTACTGTTGGTGTAAACTATGGGTGTCTCTGTGTTTTCCTACATGCAGCTGCAGCTGCACAGGCACAAGCAGAGGAGCGGCGCAGCGTAGCAGGAAATAGTCCAAAACCAACAACCAACACATCAGCTAAACCTCAGGGGAGTAGGCCAGGTAAATGATACCACACCTTGACACAGATACAGCTTGGTTCTCACAGATTCAGCCCCGTCACTACTTTATTGTCATCCATAATCTGAACCATTAGATGCAACACAATCCACTTCCACCGCCCTCTCAGGGTGGCTTACTGCAGGTAAACCTTAGTCATCATCTTATTACAGTAACAGTTGACAAAGCCCATTAATGGCAGTCACATGCGTACATCTGCTTGATTCAAAGCCTTTGTAAATCTATGCTGCATTGTAATCCATCCTTGTGTTCACTGTATGTAGATTGTAATCGCATGTTATATGCGCATTTGTGTGTGTGTTTGCAGTCATAGACGGCGCCACACTTAGAATAGACGACAAACTGCGAGTGGCAAAAGAGAGACGAGAGGAGGCAGAGAGACAACAGGGTAAGAGAAATACATTTTATGTGTGAATATAGCTCTGCTTTCAACTGCACATGGAGTCAGTCTCAGTTTGATGCACTGATAACCAAATATGTCTTGTTAATATAGGAAACCCTGTAATTTTAATACGAATAATTTATAGTGTCAGCTATTTCCCTGCAGTTATTGACAGTAAATTTAGTTTGTTTTGTTTGTACTGACAGTTATTTAAAGGCTGTTAACACATCAGACAACTTACCAATGAATTACTTTTTGCTTTGTTTATGTATGCACTTACACTATGTGTGTGTTTGTGTGTGTGTGTGTGGTTAGCTTTGCGAGATTCTCAGATCATGGAGCGGGAGCGCAAGGCCAAGATCCAGGTGGAGCGTCAGATGGAGGAGCGACAGAAAAAGATTGATGAACAGCGAAGGAAGGAGGAGCAGAAACGACACGCTGTGGAGGAGAAGAGGAAGCAGAAACAGGAAGAGGAAAAGGTAGCTGCAGCATGCGTGGATGTTTTTGAGCTTTGGATGGTATTGTTCGGATGATTTGACTCTTGTAACTAAGATAATTACATTTGCAAAGAAGCAAAGGATTATGTTGTAAGGTTTCTATCATAAATAAAAACAATAGATAACATTGAAAAACAATAGTGATTGTTTGCATAATATCATACATAAAATTAGGTACAGTGAAATGCAGATAATTTATTTTGGTCTGTCGAAGAATTTTAACTTACATCGGTCTCTGCCGCAGGAGCGCTATGAGGCAGTGATGCGGCGGACGATGGAGCGCAACGAGCGGCTGGAACACAGACAGAAACGATGGTCATGGGGAGGATTGTCCACAGACTCGGATGGTCGAACAGGTAGAAGTCCTTGCATCACCTAACCGTTTGACTTTAAATCATTTACTTACTTACTTGTGTGCATTAAGTAAACATTTAGCATAAACAAGGACTTATTTACCTCTACAAAACAAAAGTTTTGTAGTTGTGCTGTAGTTGAGGCCTAATATTCATAAAGGAATTTTATAACAAGATTCCTTACACCAGATATCCTGTTAAGATGATTTAGGTTCTCGGTCAGACCGGGTTCTGTTGAAAAAGACACAATACATGTTTTGTTCTTCTAGACAATACAGTATAAAGACCTGTTTGTGCCTCTTTTTTTTTACACCCAGAAAGACATGAGTAAATTTATTTGTTCCACTCACAGTCAGGTTGAATCTCATCCCTAACATTATTAGATGCCTCAAGTGAAGTGCAATTTAATTTAATTTAATTAAGAATATTAGATACTGTTGACATTTTTGTCAGGTATTAAACTGCTGTCAACAATTGTTAAAAAAACTGTTCTGGTTTGAAGCAACAGACTGCTTCCTTGTATGAAGATTGTAGCACATCCTGTATTTGAGCGCTCCTCCCTGAGAGCTGTTTTTTCCACAGGAGATTCAGATGCCAGTGCCTCATCTCCAGTTACTATAGTTATCTCCCCTGCCTCGCCAGAAAAGCCACCACGGAGTCGACAAGGTTTTGTTTGTTGATTAATTGTTTATTTTCTCACCAGTATAGCAACACAGCTTGGACTAGCACTGCTACTGCAGATAGCATGATCACCTCCTGTTCTTCCAACCAGCACACCCCCTCTCCACCATCCACCTCCTGTGGTCTAACTGGCTGTCTTTCACTAACAGTTTTTGTATATGAGGTCTGATTTCTGAATGTGCCTTGGTCTTGTCAAACGATTAGAAGTAAAGCTCTGGGTTTGTCACTCATTCACACTGTGGAGTACTTCTAGGTACATAGGCAACATGTAAATGTGCCATCAAAAACAGAAACTAATATTATCTCTGGATTCTCTGGCTCTTCTTTTTGAAGCAGTGAAAAAAAGCATCTACTGCTTACTAACCATAATGTTTGGCTCTGAAACCACTACAACTTATAATTGGGTGAAAATATGTATTGCATGTTGAATATGATATTTGCTAAATGTGCATCACTCACTACCATTAGTAACTCATTAGATAGATTTTATAATGTTATTATTTATGCACTTTTATTTTTGGTCCGTTGATGAAGGCACATATCCTTTGCAAAGCAGGACCTTGTACTCCCTTATGTGCACCCAAATGCCCTCCCCCATCGGCATGTTTCCAATGTAAATCCCGCCTCCCCTTGTTTGTCTTTCCTCCTCCCTCTTAGTGGACAAGCGCTCCACATCCACCATGAACTTGAAACAGTCGTCTGAGACTGGCATCAGCAAACGCCTCTCCTCTTCCTCTGCTACCCTCATCAAATCTCCTGACAAAAGTAAGTTCTTCCCTGCATCCTCATTTGCTCCCTGTCTCTCCTCCCCTTCCCTTACTCTCCCTGTTCCCTGTATTCCAGGTATCTGTCCTAAACAACTATTGTCTATTTTCTGTGAAACTTTGTGTCCTACAACATTTAAAGTGACAGAACTGAATAATAATAATTTTCCCCACCATTTCTTAAGGTTAGAGTGTACTCTGACCCTGTTTCTCTTCATATCCAGCAACATTGGAACACAGACTGGTAACAGTGCTGGTCTCAGTCACTGGTTCCAACTAATAATACATTTGCATCCACTCTAAATTCTGCTGCCTCATTCACTAGCTCCTCTGCAAATATAGTGAATTAACACATTTATAATCCTTAATTAAATAATTAAATCGTGAAATAAAGTACTACAAAGTAAAGTACTAGTTTAGTATACAGTGGCTGTAATATTCTATAGAAAGCCACGATATTCCCATGTGTTGTGTGCCTACACATCACAAGCACCTGATTCTCATCTCTCCACAGCTTCTAAAAGCAGCCATTGCCATTTTTCCTTTGAGACACTGCAAATATCTCTTTCATTATCAACTGTAATCTGTTCTCAACAGATCTATTGATACATTATGAAAGGTCTAAGAGACTTCTATACCATTCAAGAGACACTGATGTCTAAATTTACCAATGGGTGTGTCATCATTGTCCCTCAGGTGTTAAGCCAAGGAGTTCGTCTTGTAACCGGTTGCCTAGCAATGGCAATGTTGCTGCTCAGGCCAGTAAGGAGGATGGCAAAAAGCTTCAGGTGGATCAGACAGGTGCAAAAGATCCCCTCTTTATCTCATGCTGCACTTTCTTAACCAAGACTGTGTACAGTACAACGTTTTCAAACCACAACAGGGCATAGCGAATACGTTACCTTTGCCACAGCCATTATAACCACATTGGAGGTTGACTTCGTATATGCTAACAGTTTAAGCACTTGCAGCTACAGTCCCCCTGTTGTACTATTAATGTTTTTAGGGGATCAGACAATGGAGTTACAACTCTTGTCTGTGTTTTTAGCTGTCGTCTTTGAAACTGGGGCATCTGCTACTGTCAGCCCTAGCCTGGTGACTCGCATAAAGGCAAATTAAGTTCACATGGTGTGTAAACTGTCTTTGGAGAGTCTTTCTTGACTCCCTTCTATGTCCGTAGGCCATTCCGTGAAGAAGAGAAGTTCCTCCCTTACTCGAGTAAGTGTGGGCAGAGCACAGACCCCTGCCAAGCCTGATAAGGGGACAACGGATGATCAAGGTGGCTAGCATGAACAATCGGCAGTAATTCCTTTCATGCTCCTCTCTGCATTTGCTAAGGCCTCCATCTTTGAATAACAAGCATGCGGCTCTGATATATTATTAATGGCTTGCTCAGTATGAATTGTTTGTTTTTAAATGAAAGCCCTCAATAATACTATCTGCAGCTTTTGGGATAACGTTCTCATTTTGCTCGTTACTGTCATGGAACATTCAGTGGTCCTTCTACTGGTTCCTTTTTTACTGTGTGTGTTCCCTCTGTCCTTCATGCAAAGGTCTTTTGCACTTGCTTCTGAAGTATCCCCTGAGAAGCTGCTAAATTTCTGCACACTCATTTCCCTGTGATCTACAAAACTGCTCGTTCTGTGTGCCATTCTTCCCTCATCAGATCCTGCACGTGTTTCTCATTGACAGCTGAGTTTGTTTTAACCATTTTCCTTGGTTTCTTTTCAACTTTTCAAACCCTGGATTGATTTTATTGTATGGTGTGTGTCTGGACTAACACTGTGTATTGTTTCTTTTCACAAAGTGTTGATTGTTTTCTCCCTCCCAGATGACATCATGGCTGGATTTTAGTCACTGAGCTCGTGCTTCACTGTGGTGTGTCTGTGCCATGATACCGTGGCTCCCCTCAGGGTGCAGAAATTACCTCTGCAGCTAACTCTCCGTGTATCATCATTAACCACCAATGCTTTTGTTTGTCCTAAAGCTTTGTCAGCCGCTTAGTGCTGATGTGTTGTGAAATGTTCCTGTCTTGTACATGATGTATGTTCTATATGATTAACCTTAGCAATATTATATTCATATTTAGAACATATATTACCAAATCACCCCAACACCATTCTCTTAACTACAGCCTTATCACAGACTAATAACTCGGATGCTTCATAGTTGGCCATGCATACTGGTGCTGAGCAGCAGGCTCCAAGGGCTTGTACTTATCAGCTAACAAGAACAAGTCTGTCGACAACAGATGTCCTTTCAATAAGGGGCTCCAAAAAGAGGTTTGACTCTGCGATCTCCGTTTGAAAGTAGCATTTAAGGACTTGCGGGAAACTCATTCTCAACTGTTCTTGCCTTAATCTGTTACTTTGGTGGCCAAAATGAGGATTTTTTTTTTGTCATCAAAGCAAGAGCTCTTTATTTCTGCTGCCACATCAGTTTAGACCTTAGTGCTTTTCTGGCATATTGACACTCGCTGATTTGCTCAGCACAGAATGGCTCTAGTACAGTCAGCCTCATTATTTAAATTATTCATTATATTTGACTCCTTTACCTCAGCCTTGGAGACCTTGGACAGTAGAAGCTAAAGAGCGCTTGTCTTTTCCCAGGCCCTTTTCCCTGTCACTTTTTGACTTGTCTCTTTCACTTCTCATCTTCCTACCTAATATTATGGCTCCACTGTCTTTAAAGTTCACTAACGGTTTGTTTTTCCCCCCATCAGCACCCTTTCTTCTGCCCCAAGGAACCATTGATTTGACCTAATTTTCTACTTGGAATAATGCTTCCAACTGCTTATCAGTTTCCAGACAATCAGATCTTCGGTCTGTCTCGGTATTCTTCCATGGTGTCTTTTCCTTTCTGTCTTTTACCAACAATCATCATTTTATTAACAGGACAAAAGACAGTTTATAAGGAGCCCATGTAAGATTCCTGAGACATACTGTAACCTTTGGATCTTGTTTTGATTTTCATCTGTTGGTTAAATCACATGGTGACATTTCTTAACTATATTGACCCCCTCCTTTGTGTTGCCTTGTCATCCCCCCATTTATGCCCACTTTTTCCTTCTTGGTCTTTTTGTTCTTCTCTGCTGTTCTCGGGTGATTTTTCGGCCGGTGTAGCTCACAGGCCACCGGCCAGCACTGTGGACGGAGGGCTCCTTAGTCGTCTGCTCACCCCCACCCAGGCCTCACTAGCTAGAAGCAAGAGTGCCGCCGTCCTGTCCACTGAAGGAACAGATTCTCCAGGTAACCTCCACACAGGAGACCCTGATTGAAAGGAGGAATGGCTAAACAGTCCTTGTGGTCCTCCTAGCCTTCATTTATTTTTGCAGTAAAAAAAATCAACCCTGTCACTTTCAGTATCACGTCAATAGATCTGAGCTCATCCCAGTGCCCTGTTTTATGATTTTGGATCAGTCCTTCGAAAGGTTTACTGGCCCCATGGTGGTGGCAGCATCGCAGACGTTGCTGCAGTTCCATGTGTTTTTAAAGCCACTATTGTAACAATCAGCAGTCATGATCAGCGATTAAACACAGCAAAGTACACCCATGTGAGACTGTAATATTACTCGGTAAATAACACGCACACGTGGATCCAGCTCACATGCACTTTCCAGTCTGACACAATTGGCTCTTGTGTGCTGAGCTGGGTCAGCTTGGTAGGGAGCAGTTCTCCCCATCTGAAGACAGAGTCCGTCAGAGTCCATGCTGGTAGATTTGCTCTAAGCTGCTTACCCGTTGGTTGTCGTTACGTCAGAATAAGACTGTTGTGCTGTTACGTGTGTTCTTGTAGTCAGACCAGGGTGTTTGGAACTGCAGTACATGGTGCTCAAATATTAATTGCCAACATTTTCATAGATTATTTGGACACTTTCAACTCCCCAATCTGCAGTTTTCAGGTTATCATTGAAAACAGATTTACACATATATGTATGTGCAGAATAATTCTTAATGAATCTTGCAAACAGTAAAGCCCCACACTCTACCATACTGACACGCTTAAAAGCTGCAACTGCAGCATTGGTTTTGGGTTGTGATGTTTATTGATTGGCCATTACAAACCCATTAGCAGCTACAGATCTAAAGCTAAGTATAGCACGATCAGAAACATGACACATCTGCATCAGAAGCTGCATTGGCAGGATACATTTCATAGTCACGATAGCTGCATAGTTTACTGTCGTTATGAGTTATCAGCACACATTTGTGACCAGGCAGTGTCAGGGAGAGTTCTCAGGTTTCCAGATTACCGTGCTAATCACTCAATTTGACACAGCAAGGTCAAAACCATTGCCTTGATTGCCTGTAACAGACTGAACAAAGGCTAATGTTTTTAGTTAACCTGATCACAGCAAGTGAGACTGTAAACATTAATTTTGTGTTAAATCTACTAATATCTGTGTAATGCGTGTGTGTGTGTGTGTGCGTGTATTCCCAGTGTGGGCTTATTGTGTCAGTGGTAGGTTTTGTTTAGTGTGTGCTGTGACATGCTGCTTGGTGCTCAGGTTTGTGAATGTTGTCCAGTGGCGTTTGTGACGTGACCGGGGCTTCTGTTGAGATTGTTGTCTTCTGTGTCTCATGTCCTATAATCCCCAGCCCTATCAAACCATGAGCAATCAAGCGGTTGCCTGCCTAATGTGCTATATTTAACAAAGTGCTTTTTTTGTGCTCTTTTCCCCTCTATACAAAACACTTTTCTGCATTTCTTACAACCATCATCTATCATCCCTTCCCCTTGCCCACTTTACCATCTCTTTCCTCCTGCTCTCCTTTTTCCCCCCTCTTCTTTCGCTCTTTGCTGCCTTGCTGCCCTTTTTGCCACTTGTCGCACCTCCCATTGGTTGTTTCTCCTCTGTTCCTGCGATCACTGTGTCCTTTACCAGAGTTTCACATGTGTCCTCGCTCAGCCTCTGCCACTCCCCTGCATCCGCCACGTGGACCTGTGCGCAGCCGTAGCATTGACCGACAAAAGAGCGGCATGACAACCTCCGTTTCAGCTGATGGAGCCCTCGACCCGTCACTGGTGAGAACACGGACGGACACATACATATTGTAAATGATCAGCTGAAGTGATCTCCACCTGTTGTCCTCCTTGTTCCAGTCTCTTTAAACTGCATGTTTGTGTCTGTATTTAGTTTGGGCATTTGTAGATCTCTTTTAAGTATGTATCAGAGTGCTGACAGGGTGACACAGAACTGTGCGTTTTTATAGATGAATTGGAAGGGAACAATCACAAGTATTTTTTTTTAAAACTTAAACAATTAGAAAAAATCTTATTAAAATCTTATACATTATATTAGTACAATTACGATTGGGCAGGTAGAAGAACAGTGTTCCATTATTTTACAGCAATGGCAATGGCAATGGAAAAGTCAGGTTGCTTTTCATCCCAGTCTAGCATTTCTAATTTTATGTATTGAAGTAGATGAATGTGTTGGACCATGTCATCTTGATAGAGGTATAATGACAAAAATAACTAGATATTCTCATTTTCTAATTTTTTTTTAAGTGTTAAATCACTGTACAGGATTTTCAGATTATTTAAAAAAATCAGCATTGTACTGTGTTTTTAAATCCATAATAGATGTTTCATTTCCAGCAATAATGTTATGTATAAAAGATAAGACTTTGAAAATATGCAGCCTCTAAAAATGGTAGTAATTTTCGTTTAAGTAGCTCTAAAAGTGAGCTGAAACCTTTTCCAGAAACGAATTAAAAGTGATGACAAATGTGACACTACTTTGAGAAATATATGCAAGCCACGCATCATTTATGTGTGTGAAGTGTGTCCGCCTCCGCCTGTGCTAGATTCAGCTTGTCAGTATTAGCTATTTTTTGGTTGCATCACAAATCACAGACCAAACAACTTAAGCTGGCTGGTACCCATAGTCTGTCTCCAGTCCTAAACCAATCTGGATGTTTTTCTCGCTGTTGGCTTCTTATTTTATAGTATTTCTCGGTTTGAATTGTACTAACATGTGCTGTGTATTTTAAAAGTCCTGTTTGAGCTGGACTAACACAATGATTTGGTCATCATGTAAATGTACTGACTCATTTATATGTGCATAGCCACCTTCATTTGCCTTACAAAGCACTGCTGGGGGATGTGAATAATAGGGAAATCTTATTCCCCCAGCCGTTGTTTGTTCTCTGTTGGCCACTCATACTTTGGATTTGTCACAACACGGGCAGAATTTTAATCCTGTCTAATAGGTTTTTCTAATTTTCTCATTTGGTGGCCTGTACTGTCTGCTTTTCTCTCATTACTTGACTGTCCTTCTCTGTGGCTGTGAAGAGTCTTATTGTCGTAGCATTAAACAATGGGGTTCACAGTGACCAGATTAGGGACAGATCATCCGATGCAAAGCAGACCCACCCTGATCCTGAGGCCTTATATCAAAGGCCTTTGACTCTCCTCACTCTGTCACTCTGTCCCTCTTTTCCACATGCACAGATTTGCAGTTGAGATAATTGAAATTCACAGCTTCATTCTTATTATTCAGGCACTTTGGTTTTACGCTCAAATATGTCTTTTATCACTTCATCCACTTCTGACACTTCACCCAGAGTAGACTGCCTTAAGTCATGTGACACGTATGTTAATAAGGGTGGTATTAAGCTAAGAGCACAACAAAATCAGTTTCTTGCAACTGCAGGTTTTTACATTTGCAGACGATACATTTAGCTGACTTGGCATTCATTACATACAGCTTGGTTGTAGGGCAGCGCTGCTATGTATTTCTCTCTCTGTCAGAGTATCACGTGTGTGACCTTGCTCTGCCCTGTTGTCATCTTGTTTGCAGTGCCAAACATAGCAGGTCATTAAAAATGGATGAATTAAAACCTGACCGTCTCATACACCAGTGTGCCACTGTTTGGTACTGCATGCCAGTCAGACTTAAAGTGGCATATGCAGCATTAATGTACTATAAATTGTCAATTTTCAATTTTCAATTCAGTTGGGGATTCAGTTTGGAATCTGAAAATGATAAATGGGATAAATGACAGCTTGTTTATTCTATACTGTTTTATAGAAACTAAATACAAACTATCTGAGAAGAAAAAACCTGGTGTAAACCGGTCCCTTCAAGGTCAATACAACTTGTCACATCATTTACATCTGTTTTATTTATGACACAGTATTTAAATTGACAATGAGGTTTTGCAATGAGCATAGCTGTTTCAGGTTTGAGCTTAGTGCCGATTTTTTTGGCATTATCATAAATTAATTTGTCATTCCTGTCCCTTTTCTGTAAAACAACAGAAAGACAAGCAGTCGGCATCACCTAGTGGCAAACGTCCCGCCTCCCCGTCCACTAACCTCGGACGCAACCGCTCACCATCCCCAGCCCCCAATCCAGTTCCAAAGCGGACCCCTTCCCCAGCAGCAGCCAAGTAAGACTACACACTTTCCACAGCTCATCTTAAATGCGTCTGTGATTTTGTTATTTATCTTTTGGAAGATTCAAAGGACACAACCTGCACTTCATTCTTACAGGCAGAGTCCCAGGACACGCCCACCCTCACCTGGTGCAATGAAGCAACGTCCCCCATCCCCCCAACCGTCAACGACCAAACCCCCACCAATCCAGAAACCAGCTCTGACTCCAACTGGGCCCCCTACTTTACGAAAGAGAGACTCCAAGTCTAAGGATATGTTTCCTGTCCAGGCTGTGGCTCCACAGTCCTCTGAATCTAGCAAGTCCAAAGACAAAGATGGTGAGATATTTTTAATAATAAGAATGCATCACTTGAAAATGCGCAGTACTGCTTCATGTTTTCACAAATTCAAACCTGCTTTGCTTTATTTAAAGGCAGGCAACCACAGACAAGTGACAATTTTTAATTAGTCAGTACTAGCAATTGTCACGTGTGTTCTGCTGTTATTCTGGCAACCAGGATGTTTGCACTGGTGGATCCACACTGGCTGTCAGTTTCATGGTGTACACTGGGCCCAGCATGACATTCTCAGTTTTCTCATACCTCATTAAATATCATTTAAGTTCTTTGCTGAACCTCAACCTGCTTACACACTATGCAAAAACCTATCGATACTAGCACAATTCTGGTAAATCTTTGCTTTCAAACATTGTACATTAGAAACCGGTGTTCCATAATCTGGTGCAATGTTGTCACTTACTACACAAGAGATTCTTGCTTGTCATGCTCCATGTATTCCTTGTTCAGTCCTATTTTGTATTGTGTATACTAATGAAATCACAAATAGAAGGAAAAGGAAGTACTCCTGGATCAAAAAAATAAATTTCAGATTAATGTTTTACATATTAATAAATTGTTAAATTTACAGAACGGTGGGTGTTATATGCTGCACCTTCACTTGGAGCGGATGAAAATAACATCCCCTGTGATCATAGTTTAATGAAAAGACAGTTTGTGAGAATACCCATTGTTTTAGTCGCCTGAAATGGAAGTGCATATGAGTGTCATGTGTGCTGCAGACTGACGTGGCAGGGGCTCAGTTTGCATTAAATCTCAGTGGAGCAGGAGAGCTATTAGTTCCCTGCTGGAGTTGCATCCTGTTACAGATCTGGGACTGTGACTGTTGCCACCTTGTGGAGAAAGTCATGCTGTGCATTTGCCCCACATATTGTACATTTATAATTGACAGTATGAATAATGTTATAACAACATAAGTCATGTTAGATCATGTGGTCTTAACTGTATACGTCATGATAAAAAAGTTCTCAAAAGTCAATTTAGAAACTGCCATTTTACTCAATGAATACCACATTGAACCCAATGTATAGGCAAATAAAAGTCAAGTATTTTCTTTCACAACTTTATAAACCTTTTATGAAGTGGAAGATACAATGGCAAATCTATTTAGAGGATAGATGTTATGATTGCAGAATATCTGAGGATATAGACTAAACAGCCTGACACGAATGTGTGTTCTTACAGTGCCTGATAGAAGTTTTCTCAAAGAGCACGACCATTATCATGTGACGGTTACACAACTCGACATGAGGCCACTTTCTTTACTTTTCTGCTGCTGCAAATCTTTATCACAGTACGCCCTTCCCCCAATCCGGCTTTCTGTCCTTTATCTCCCATCTTTCATTCTCCAGTCACTGCATGCACAGACTGTAGTCTCTGAGCTGTACTACAATGGGAAATGGGTGACATAAAGTTAAACGTAACCTCTTATATTTGTCTTTCTACTTGTCAGACTCAAAAGCCTCAACAGGAACCAACTCGGCTGCTGAGGCTGCCAAGATCCTGGCGGAGAATCGAAGGCTGATGCGAGAGCAAAAAGAGAAAGAAGAGCAGCTCAGGCTACAGAGGGAAGAAGAGGAGAGGTGACAGTCTTGAAATTTAACCCTATGACAAGGGTTCTCCCCAAAGGATTATGTATAGAGAACACAGGAAATAATAAAGTGCAAAATTAAATTAGCATTGTTCTTTATCCCATGAGTCTTTGAAAAGCACCCCTGAATGTTTACCTAGACAAATTACCTTTAAACGTATTGTTTTGGGGTTTGTTGTCAAGCATTTGCTCCTGTTTCTCGTCCCTGTCCCAGGCTGAGAAAGGAAGAGGAAGCTCGCTTAGCAGAGGAGGCTCGACTGAAACGTGTGGAGGAGGAGAAGAAGCTTGCGGAGGAGAGAAAAGTCAGAGAAGAAGAAGAGGCTCTTCTGGCAGAGGAGGAGCGAGTTAGACTGGCAGAAGAGGAGGCACTGAAACAGGCCGAACTTCAGAGGGAACGTGAGGAGGCTGAGGCCAAGGCTCAGGAGGAGGCAGAGCGAGTCCGTCAGGAGAGGGAACGCATTATGCAACAGAACCAGCAAGAGCGAATGGAGAGGAAGAGGGTAAGATGGATGATTGGAGCAGTGAGGCTTCTCTTCAGTCAAGTCTAGAGCCGAAACAATTAATCGATGAATCGATTATTAATCAATTACTAAATGAATCGACAACTAGCTTTTTTTCATGATTAAAACAAGATTTCCGATTGTTTAAGCTTCTTAAATGTGAATATGTTCTGCATTTATTTGCTCTGCATAACAAATACATCATCAAAAGTTAATCATTTTGGTTTGTGGACAAAACAAGACATTTGAGTAAATCATCATTTCCAGGTTTGAATTTATTATGAAAATAATCGTTAGTTGCAGCTCTAGTCAAGTCTTTATCATCCACACATACAGTAGATCACATGATTGCTTCAGAATAGAATCTGCTTTGGATCACAACCAATTATTTCACTTATTTGGATAAGATAGAAACTTAATGTATCCCTAAGCATCTGATAACAAATGCCTTATAATATTATAGCATTCTGTAAATGAAATTGTTCATAAAATTGTCCTGTACTTTGTTTCCACTTCAGAGAATTGAAGAAATAATGAAGAGAACCAGAAAAGGGGATGCTGGTGACTTGAAGGTAAGCTCACAATTGCTGTCTGAAACACTCTGCTCTAATTGGTCTGTCAATCCACTCCTTAGTGATTGGTGCCCCGTACTCATAGGCTTTTAATTATCCACAAACACAGCTGTAGGCATGGTAATAGCAACGTCGGCTTTGTTGTACCAACTCAGCATATATTAATATTCAGGATGACACAGCCAGTAGACCCAAACCTCCTCTGTAAACAAGATCATGTCTGTCTGTTTTTCCTGTCCAGAGAGATGATGATGATGACGATGACGATGATGATGATGATGATGATGATGACGACAACAAATGCTTCCAGGAAAATGGAGATGATCCAGTGGACCTGAACTGTGAAACCAGTGGTAAGAGAGCAGATTTAGGAAAATGAAGATGCCCTATGCAGTTTCCTATGCAGTATATGACATAATGTAATGTTCTCATTTGACGGCATTGCAGAGATCGATGACACGGAGGCCGACAAAGTTGAGTGTGGTCTGTCCGGAGGCGAGCCTCTGCGCAATATCAACGGAATACCAGAGACTGAAGATAAGGAAAATAACAATGGCATAAGTACTGATGAACCTCAGGCTATAAGGTATAACTGCAGAAGAAAGCACCGCAATGAATTCATCGAAACTGTACAATAATAACTGCCAGAAAATGTTATTTCCTGTTCAGATTTGATCCCGTTTGGTTTTTGAAAGAAACTAATTTGGAGGTGGTGTGAATTCAAATCCGTTTGTACAGGCGCATCTCAGGCTGAACGCTCTGGCTGCTACATTTACATCTTAAATTGTCTTTTGAATTCGTCTGTATTTGTGTTTGGAAGCCACACCTACCATAGCATACCATAGCAACCAGAGCAGATAGGTTAGCTATGTCTGGACAAACTAATCTGATTTGATCTCCTTTTTTATCAAAAATGCATTCTGAAAATAGACTTAGTCTCATGTTCATCATGTATCATGTGAACATATCAGATCCCCAGACAGACAGTTGAGAAGGCCTCGATTCTCCTACACTTAAATCCACATTTAACTACTTGCAGCCCTTAAATGTTTTGTGTATCCTCTCCCTCTCTCTCTCTGCTCTCCTCTCCAGTCCAGTCCCCAAAGGCCGCCTTGTTGAGGGCTCAGAGTTCCTGAATGAGCAGGACTCTGCTAAAGTGGGGTTGGTCTCGGGTCTGAACGGCAAATCCAACCAGTGGAGCTATGAGGAATTCATTGACCTCAACGTCCACACTAAGACGAGGCCGCTCATTGAGTCAGAAGACTGTAACCAGGTCTTGATCAACTGTGACGGGAGCTCAGACTCCACCAGAGTAGCCTTTGAGGACAAGGGAACCCCTGTCAACACCCTGCATTCCTCTAATCAACCCATAGAAGCCCTTTCAGGTGAGGGCTCGCTTACTACTTCATTTAATGGGAATCTGTAACTTTAAGATAAATGGTAACTGTTATTTTCCTGTGTCCGTGCAGAGATTTGATGCCGCAGCTGTCGCTGAGAAGCCTCTCACTGTTGCACTCCTAAACTTCCTATCTGGCTGAGTTGTTTTTTTGTTTTTGTTTTTTTAAAAAAAAAGTCATCTACCAGCTTCCTTCTCTTTGTCACCCTCCTCTTCCAGTGGGAGGCGCACTAGGTGAAGCGGAAAGGGCACCCCGAGTGCTGCGTTTGCACCCTACATCATGAGGAAACATATATATTGAAATTATATGTTCAAAAAACATGATTCTTCAGGGAAATTCCATATATTCCTTAAACATGATTGCGTCAGGTCTCTGTCCTCTTCCACTTGTCTTTAGTTCTTTTCCAGATGTTTTTCTTCTCTCTCTATGTTGTGTCCAATGTTGATGTTTTTTAAGAGCTTTGTGTTTGTCAGGGGTGCGCTGTTGTAATTTATTAATTTTGGCTTTTTTCTTGTTATTGTAATTATTATCTGTGAAAGTTTTTTTTTTCCTTTTTCTCCTCTCGTCTGAGAATATTCCACGACCCATGTTCATTATACCGTGTGAACTGAATATGAGATAAATATTGTGAGTAATGGAAGGAACATTAGTACATTCTGTGCTGTTGTGGGTGAGGGCATCCCAACATTTGCATGTGATTCACCTAAAATTTACTTGACCGGCTGTTGTTCGCAGCATCTAGCAATATGGCCTTAACATTTTTTTTTCTCCCAACTTGCTCATTCAAAGTGTGAATAACCTAAATAGTTTTGTGCTAAAGCTCATACACGCACAGTGAAGCAGTCTCCCAGGAAGAGCTTTAAGTTGGAAGTGGATTTTATTTTCACGCTGCACGTGACACTTCTCAGATCTCTGTCTTTTCACCCTTATTTTCTTTCATGCCTTTCACTCTCATCTTTAAATCTTTATCATTTCCCTCCCTGTGCTTCATGTGATGGCCTGTAGAGGCACTCGGGTTCATAGCTGGTAATTAGAAACAGTTACAAGTGTTGAATTTAAAAGCAGTTCCTTAAAGTTTCAGCTGTCGGTTGAGTGAGGATCTCGTGGTTGATTTAGGTTTTAATATATGTTTACTAACGTCGTTATAATTTACAGCAGACTCTTTGAGTGTTCACATCCATCCTTCTGTCTGTGTGGCTTCATCATTCATTTCTCTCCCATTAACCTCCGTGTAAGATTCCTACCACACTAGCTGCTGCTGCATCTGACAAAAAAATACATTTCAATTATTTTTTATATGGAATTTGGCGGTTTGTTTATATATAAAAAAATAAATTTCTACATATATTTAAGTGTTATTGTATTGTGTGTGTATATATATATATATCAGTATTAGGCAAACGAAGCCATGTTTTCAGTGGGTCAGGATGTTGATAATTGAAGTCTCGTCGTTTGTCCGCTCCAAGTTGAAGTTTCTGTTTTTTTGACACGAGCCCAGTGAGGGTAGTCAGGTTAGTCAGGTCAGGCAGCCCACTTCCACAGTAGCTCTGCAAAACAAGGGACCAAGTGGGGACCCACTCTTATGCTTCTCATAATGCGTGTGATTCTGTGTGTGTGTATAGTTTCGAGTCTGGTGTCGCGTCACAAAAGGACTACACGCGTCGTTTACATTGTGATGATAAGCCGGAACGTCTCTCTGTGAAATTTCTGGGTCGTGTCTGTGTCTCGCAGTGAGTCTAATGTCAAAGGAAGTGGGCATGTCTGCTTAGTTTGGAATCATTTTTCCTTTGTAGCACAAGACAAGGCACATCCACTGAACATGGCGTGACACGAGGCAGACGTTTATGTTGCTTTCTTCAATGAACTCTGTTGAAATCTTAAAGTTCCCCGTGGGTTAAATGGATTTTAATTTTTCGTTTTGCCTTGTTCTCTGCTGACTAAAGTCTCTCTGTACATAAATCGTAGGAGTTTTTAGTGCTTAGCTTTGTAATTAATGAGCTCAAAGAATGTAACAGACTCCGTAAAACCATCCACTGTGTCCCTCAAAGATGCCCCGCGTTTTAGCTTCTACACATTATTCTTTCTGGAAGACTCTTTGCATTGTTTAGAAAATACTTGCGATGTTTTAAGAATTGTTACTGATTTGTAGCTTTACTGCACAGACCTCGAGGAGGAAACATCGCTTGTCTCGGATGTTTTTAAAAACGTTCACTCATAACCCAAAAACTTGCCTGAAGCCAAACTCTGTATCAAAGCTTTCCCACTCATCTTTCCACTTACGAGTAGCACCTGTTGGGGGGGCTGTTGTAGCTGCTGCTTGAACATATACTGTATCTTATCCAGGTCCTGCTGCATGTTTGAGGACTGGAGCACAGAGCTGACTGTCTTCTGTCCTCAACATCATCTTTAACTATAGGATAGGAAGGTGCCTTAGATTGAGATTTAGACCTTTTATAATATCACAGGTAAAAAAAAAAAAGAAAAGTTTGTCTTTACCTCAGCCTCGACAATCAGTCCACCCAACCAGGGCAACTGTGTGAATATAAATATTTCACTGATATATTTACAAAGCTTAACAATGCCCTGTCCATAAATGAAATTTGTATTGTAAATATAACTAAAGTGTACTGAATTGTTACAAAACTGTTACACCAATAAAGTCTTGGCAAAAATATTCATTTGTCACGTCTTTAATTTCTCTTTTTTTAATTCTTGTTTTACACTCAACTTCAAACAGAAATCAGGAGTACACGAGCAGCCAAAAAATGGCAACTACTCAGGTATGTAACGGGTTAATGGAAGCTGGTATGCACGAGGAGCTGTAATATGCGTGTTAAAAAGCATGTTTATTCTCTGAAACATTCCAGTAAGGCACCGAAAAAGGCTTCCTGTCTCACGCGGCAGATCAGATTATCGCGCTAATCTCATCGCACAAACAAAATGTTGCCATGTCAGAGCCCAACAAGTCACTAAAACTGAGTCGCAGTTATGTATGAGTAGATACATGATAAAGCAAGTGCATATTGGGTTGAAGTTAACCCCTAATATGTCATTGTATATCACCAAAATTGACTGTTATGACATTTCTATGCAAATTCAGAAACTGTTATTTTGCTGTTTGTTTTACTGCAAAAATGATCATTTCATGAGAGAAGTCAATTTTGGTATTATTCCACTGATCTGCTTGTCTGCTTTTACAGCTTCTTGGCACAGTCGGGGCAGTAGATATGATCTCCAGTGAGCATGAAGCGCTTGTTGGCCAGCGAGAGGCTGCACTTCTTGCAGTTGAAGCAGTACTCGTGCCAGGAGAAGCTCTCGTAGTTCACCACGTTGGTTCCATGGCCGAACCCTGCGGAGACAGAGAGGACAGGACGTCCGTCCGTCAGTTGGCCGGCCGGCAACAGGCAGGCGGTGATTCTGTCACGTAACAGGTGATGCATCCAAACACTAATTTATCCAGGATGTTCTTGTCCTCTGCCATTCAGCACAGACTGGTCTGATGTGATGCTGTCATCAGTATACTGTGATTTCTTTGGGGGCAACTTTTTAAAAAGCAAATCTTTAAGTACAATAAGAATTTTCTTGACAGAAAAACTCCATTTCAAACAAACTTGTGTCTGTATGCTAAAATGACTGTAAAAAAATTTGTGCAAACAATTCACAAATTATAAACCTAAAATAAAAGGTTCAAATTCATTTTAAACTACTAAAACAAACTACAACTATTATTTTACAACATTAAATCAACTGTACTCCCAGCTCATCATCCGTAACGTCTTATATCTGCACTGAATCCTAGTCTCACTGAGTCATAAATTAGCATATTATAAACTGTCAGATTATATTCTGTCAGAGATCACAACCAGAAGAAAAACACACACACACACACACAAAAATACTTTGGATCCATGCTGACCTGTGATGGGGTTCTTGCAGCCGTGGCACTTCTTGGCCACATCAGTCTTGTAACAGTCCACGCAGTAGACGCTGTTCTCGTGGGAAGTGAAGCGAACGCCGGACAGAGATTTTTTGCAGGTGCGGCACACGAAGCACTCGGAGTGCCAGGGTTGGTCCTGGTAGCTGATCCCTCCAGAGGTGATTGGCTTTATAGAGAATTTACAGAGAGATACTTTAATTATGATCTCAAACAATTGTAAAAAAAACAAACCTCTTGCAGGAAACTATACCGTACAGTAATGACATAGACACATGGTGATTGTGATACAGTCGGTGCTTGTACCTGCTTGCAATGAAAGCACTTCTTGGCAAACTTCTTGTCATGGCAGGGGGCGCAGAAGATGTCCTCGCCCTTGGTGAGGAAACTCTGCGTGCCGATTGGCTGCTTGCACTCGAAGCAGGTGAAGCACTCCTCGTGCCACACCTTGTTCTTGTACTCCACGTTCTTGGATCCTAAAAACACAAAATAATAACAACATTTAAAAAAAAATAATAATAATTAACTGAGAGGTCATGGTAATGTACACCTTTGTGTACATTGTACATGTTGGAAAACACTGCTTTAGAGTGCACCTTGACTTCAAACACTCATTTATGTTTAATATCTTGTCTTTGGGTCTGAATAAAGTTTGCACTGGGATTTACACACTGATTCGTACAAAACATGTACAAAAAAGCAGAAGGAAAAGAGTAAACTTAAACTCTCTTGTGACTCTTTTTCTTCACTAAAGCTGCAGCTTTAAAGTGTCACTTCACCCACAATATACATTGTTTTTTTGACTAATTTCCAGAGATAAATGTGTTATTTGATCATCAGACAGTGGATCTGAGATATGTCTCATTCCCACAACAGAGGAAAAAAATAAAATAGACAAAAAGTCAACGTCAAAGCCACTTCCTCCAAAGAAAATAAAGGCCTTTCACTGGTCTTTACTGTGTTTCTGTCATGTTTCAAAAAAAGAGTAAAAGATCTGGAAAAAAAACTGGTCAAATTTGGTCGAATTAAACAAACACAGCAGCATCCTGGTCTTCATTTGACCAAGTGGGGGAAAAAAATGGGTTAATCAAAGTATTTGCAACTATATGAACTCATCAAAGTTATCTGCAGGTGCTCACATCCTGCAAAATCTCAGCTAAGCTGCTAGTTGAAATTTTCTTTCATACTGTATTTTCGTTAAAATCTGGTTGTTTTTTTCCATTAAGTCTAATTCTTGTATCTATTTAAATGGAGCAGGTTAAAAACAGAAGTATCACACTTGTACTCACCTGGCATGACCACTTTATAGCAGCCCTGGCACCGGTTGCCGTCTTCACGAGCCCCACACTTGCCACACATTATCTTGCCATCGTCGCGTGCGCTGAACGGCTCGCTGGCCAGCGGCTTGTAGCACTTGGTGCAGCGGAAACAGTCCTCGTGCCAGTGACGGTTCTTGTGATGCAGCTCCTGGATGCAGAGGGGAGGGAGGGAGCAGGGGGTGAGCAGAGGCCGCCTCGTGCAGAATTCAATTCAAGTGGAGTTTGTTTACTCGTCATGTAGATTGAGGCTCGAGGCCACGGCTGCAGAACGGGCCCATGTGGCAGGAATTGCAAGAGGCGAAATGGGATGTGGTGAGCCATGAAGGATGGTGGAAATTAAGTAGGAAGTATTTAAGGCCTATTGGTCATAATAATGTTTGTTTGTATGTTTTTTAAACACACACACATTTTGACTGAGTGATGAACAGTAGTAGTGAGAGTAGTTTGGAAGCACAGACTGCAGCTATAACATGAAAATATGCTCTCATTGTATTGTCTTAGTGTTTTTTTATTATTCATGGTTCAAAAGGGTCTCATATATTTGTTTTTATACTTACTCGGTATTGCAGGTGTATTTTGATTTATGAAACCAGTAATTTAAGTCTACTTTTTAACAAGAAAAACATAATAGCCCTAATAATAGTTTGGAATTCCTTTGGAAAAGTGTATCAGCTCCTAACTTTTTGACGTTTTTTGGACGAAGAAGCAGAATGCTTGATGTTAGCAAGACTGACTCTTAAGAAATATGGACAGGGACATATTTTTGAAACTGTATGGCAGCCATTACCCCCAACCTCCCCATTTTGTGATGATTCTGGATATAACCCAATATGGACAAAAAGTATTTGGCCACACCTTTAAGTATATTGAATTAAGGAGTTTCTATCTTAAACCGTTATCTATGTCAACAGTTTGAGTTTTTTTCAACATGACTGTGTCCAAGTGCACAAAGCAAGGACTTTAAACCCAAACTCATTTTAGTGCAAATTTCTTTTACATTTACAAAGCATGTTGTGAACAACCTGAAATTTCTTGAGGAAAAAAAGGTGCAATTTCAACAATATTATGCCTAAGTTAACCATTTACAACTTAAAGATCACAGTGGATCAACAAAGGCACAGCACATGTAGTCACTGCTATCTGGGACTGAACAATAGAGTATTTTAAAACAACAACAAATTCATCCTGCAGGCCAGATCGGACCCTCTGATGTTCAAATGATTGAAAGTGTGGTCAGATACATGATGTTTTCTTTTGTTGTCCTCCTGCACTCACTCATCCATCCAACTCACACACTTGTCACCTTGGCATCAGCACCGATGGGGCGCTTGCACTCTGCACAGGTGTTGGCGCAGAGCTTGTCGAAGCACTTGGGGCAAATGTGCTTCTCGTCCTTCTTCACGTACTTCTTCCCGTGCAGGTTGTCACGGCAGTAGTAGCAGTCGAAGCGGTCGGTCATGGTGGACGTCATGTAGCTCTTGGGGCCTGTGGAGACACAGGAGAGGAGAGTCTGTGAGCACTGAGTCTGTGGCCTCTCTTTATTTTGTAATGTCACATCACATTAGTCGCCACACGGGGTCAGTGTTGCCTCTTTCTTTTTTTAGCCAGAGCTTAAATCCCAAATAAGTTTAGAGTAGGGTTTGGTGAACAGTACATACAGCGATGTTTCTATATTTTTATTTATTTATTTGTTTATTAGGACAAACACCTTGAGATGCATCGTGTCATTTTCAACACACACTGAAAAAAGGAAATACTACAGTGTGTACCATCCCTGTGAATTTTAGTTTGTTCAAAGTATTTAACTTAATTCATTAAGGTTTTTTTTTTTTTTCCAATTTAAGTCTCCCTTTTTTTGAGTGTGTCAACATTTTCTTTTTTCAAGTTCACGTGCAAAACTACACGATATATATATATATAAAAAAATTAACACAACAATTACAAAACAAACAAATAACTACAAAAACAGACGGAAGACTAAAGATTTTACCAGAGAATAAACAACAAAAATAGCAAACAAACAAACAAAATAACACACACACTCACATACAACTTACAACCTTATAATAACAGCATTATTGAAAACATAAGCAATTTCTGGTAACATAGGAAAGCACATTTTTAAACGGATGAAACAATGGAAATAAGCGGATATTTGTAGGTCACTGTATGAACTTGTTAGTAAGTAATTAGATGTAAACAGGACAAAAAAATGTTGTATTAGAAAATTAGGTGAATTAATTAAGTACTGAACAATGATTTGTGAAGACTAAAGTAAATGTGTTCCAAACGACATTGAAGGCGATGAAGGTTTGATTTTGACCCATCCCTGTAAACAAATGTGACGTCTGCATCTTAAAATGCAAAATTAGAGCATATTTTTGTCTCTATTTTCCCATGAATACACAGTGACATAAAGCTCTAGCAGCAGCAGCAGCAGCATACCACTCTGATGAGGAGTATGATGTAAAAAAGTAGCCCACAGTGGTCTGTTTATTGTCTGCTGGCCTCCAGACTTTTATCATGCTCTCTCTGGGAGGCTTAGCTCATATTTTTAGACCGTCTGGCTCATTCTCTCCAAACCCCCTCCCACCTGGACGACCTCCCTCACTGAGTCTGACCCCCACACACACACACACACACTCTCTCTCTCCCTCTCCTCTGCCTGCATTTTAGTCAGGTCACTTTATTGGCCCTAAGTTTGAGCTCCGAGTTGCCTCCACTCCTCCATTCATCAACATTCCAGTGTTTCGACCACAGCCAGCGTCCACCGGGAGCTGTTTCCTGGAACAGCTGTGTGTGAACATGGTTGAGCATTATCTACATCACAGGATGTCAGGGAGAGCAGCTGAACTCCAGCAAAAAGTGATTTCTCCCGGTGCGACGCTAATCATTTTAATCCAGTCAGGACGACGGAGGGGAACAATGGGTGGAATGACATTTTGTCTGCGTAACCATGGGGACAGGGGAAAATATTTACCAAAGGTTACAGCAGCTATTTAAGTGGGATGAGCTACACGGCCATGTGAAAGATATGGGCTTTCCAACGTGTGTGTGTGTGTGTGTGGATGTGAGAGAGTGTTTTTTTTTAAGGAGGAGAATTATCAGCAGCTGTGCAGCAAGAATAAAGACTGGACTGAGCCCCGGGACTCACCACTCTCTGCCAACACCGCGCCATTTAATGGCACTGAAACAAACAGAAGCCACCCAGTCAACAAGTATGGAAGTAAATCTGTGCCTCCACACTTTATAATCATGTACGCCTTCAAAATTGAAATACTCCATGTTCACTTTCAATGCTCAGTCAAATTCAGTCTCTCAATTCAGATTCAAAGATTCAGATTCCACCTGATTTTAAATATTTGAGGGTCTTTTTTTAAAAGAACTTTGGGATTGAATTTGGCTCATCAAATTTGAGCACTTTGAATATTTCCTGTATTTTAGAACCAGAAAATGTCCTGCAAGTAAGTGCTTTTGTCCAATACTTTACAGAATAACAATTTACTGCATGTTAAAAACAATTTAAAAGTTTTATTTAATAAAACACTGTAGTTGTACACGAACACCAGATTTTGTGTGTTAAATTTGAAATTTGAACAGTATGATGAACATGATTAAAATAACATTTGATCGAGTCTTTGTCTCAATGTCCAAAAACAGGCCAAAAATGAAAACTATGTACAGGTGAGTGTTTTTCCCCCATGCTCTCCTGGTGCGTCTGACCTGCAACTTCATCTGCGATACGCTCGGTGTTAAAGGGTTAAACGTGTAAATGTTCTGTATTTGAAATTTAAGGTTTTGATTTCAAAGCCAAAGATCATCCAGTGAGACGGATTCACTTCAATAACAATTAATCCTGCCATACTCAATCTTCCATCTATTTGAGGTTTATTTAGAGTCTCTATTTCAGGTGCACACTGATCCCCCGAGGAATGCAGAGTGACGACGACGGGAACTATGCAGCTATTGTGGCTCCAGTTGTTGACATGAGTCTAGTACTTTAATCTTTTGTTACAGACAAAAGTGCAACAGCTGCTCCCCGTCAAGCAGTCGTGGTATTTTCAGACGATCAGCTGTGGAGGGAGAGGATTGTACCACTCTGGTCCCTTTGGGGGCGAGTCCTCTTTGGGAGGAAAGGTCAGAGTGAGACGTGAGTCAGAGGCTGGATAGAGCGGATTAAAGACAGAATGATGCGGAGTAGAGTGTCAGCCAAATGGACCGCCACATGTTTTTAAACTCTGTGTTCTCTGACGCTCTGAGCGCAAGGCCTCGCACAAATTACATCATATCATAAGAAAAATATTTTTTTTTATGTATGCTGTCATCTGTATAATGTTATTCTGAAACAGAAGAGAATCTGTTCTTTTCGCCTTCCAGCATCAATAAATGAGAGATGATAGGAGACATTTTTCAGTAAATACAGATTTCTGCCTACAGATTTGTGCAACATATGAATACAAATCCTTTCCCAACTCTTTAAAAATCTCACAAGAAGCCACTGAAAACACAAGCCCAAAAAGAACTTTTGCATTTAAATACTCAAATTCATTACATCCCAAATGATTCCCATCATTAAAATGAATGTCAGCTGACAAATCGCACAGTTAAATGATCTTTTATCTGAATGGAAAGGTATAAATATGCTGTTTTACTAAGAACTAAGTCAGTCGAGTACTAAGTAAAGCTTTCCAAATGCAGATACTATACTTTACAGTTTACGTTTTTGCACCTGATTACATCTTAATTATCATCCTAATCTGCCACCGTCTTGTCTCATCTTTACCTGATTGTCTGTAGAAAGTCATGTTTGCTTCCAGTCGTGGACGGAAAAGACGATGGAGAAGAAGAGAAGAGGCTACACAAGGACAGGAGGAGACCGTAGCATCCACAGAAGGTCAAACCCACAGACCTGGTTAAGTTATGGGGGTCTGTATATACCCCCACTGTGACACACCTACCCCCCCGACCCCCGTGGCCAAATCCAACCTTCGGCCCCTGCGCTCCTTTTTAGGGTATGCATTAAAGAGGAGAATGGGGGGGGATACATGATTGAATTCCACTGCCGTAACATCATAGGTTAAAAAAGAAAACACAGAAACCCTACTGTGATTTTTCTTCTTTTTTTTTTTTTTTTCTTTAAAGATAGACACGGCGGACAACAAATACTCCCTCTGCTCCGACACACAAAGGTCGTGTAAGTGTTCGGAACATCTACAGATGACACGCTGGATCACTTAACTCAGAGGGATGACTCACACACAGCAGGAGCAACTGGACATGAGTGAGTGAGCTGAGCAGAGACGAAGTGTTGTGTAAGTACAGTATTCTGTCTCTTTGCATACCTTCACTAGTGTTTATATACATCTACTGTATAGACATCTCATGTCACAAGCAACAGTGTTGAGCCTTAACTTAGAATGAGGGGCGGGGCGGTGACAATACAAACAAAATATGAAAGAATATGTCTTTATAAACTCTGAAGTTTACTGGGTCATAACGGGAAAGTGCTTCATTAGAGCTTTCAAATCCTAATAATTGAATATGTCATCAAAGTGAAGATGCATTCTGACCTGATTCAACTTGTAATTATGGAGCAACATTATCATCCATTCATTGCCACTTTAGGGCTGTTAAAAATCTATTTCTTTAAGATGCGTGATGACGCGTAAATGGATGATTCTGCACATAATTGACTGTAGCCATGTAACATTGCTTGGCGATTATTCAGATTATTCCACAAACTAGAACAAAACGGCTAATCACCCAAATGCTGCACTAATAATCCAAAATTAAATACAGTAGAAACATACAGTATATGCTATGATATATAGAAGTAATTTTAAAATAAGCTGTGCATGTACCATAATAAAACCAAGGTACCTTTGTAACAACTTTATATTAAGGAACACATTCATATAAGTAGCATACTAGCCCTTTATTAGTCATTATTAAGCACGTATTATCACCCTAACCAGGAAAAATCTAAATTCATGTCGTAATAGAGGTAGAATAAGGTGTTAATGTGTGCTAAATAATTACTAATAAAGGGCTACTATGCTACTTATGCACGCTAGTAAGCACTTAGTTAATGGTGAATATGTGTTCCTTAATATAAAGTGTGAAATTGGTCGAGGCTCTTACATAAAGAGGTAGGTTGTTCCACAAAAATGTTGCTAATTGCCTCTGTCTGCCGTTTGGCGCTGGGCAGGAAAAGCATGCTGACTTTTTAAAGGGCTGTTTCACCACAAACATGTGCGTCCTGCAACTGACGATGAGCCAATGGAAAACAATGGGAAACAATAATGATCCAGGCAATAAAAATCAAAACAAATGGGCTCAAAAAGCTGCTGAGGGGAGCTGCAGAGATGAAAAAAGTGTTATAATATAGATAAATAATACAAAACACAAAAGTAGCATAATCGTCATTGCCATTTTCTTCTCATGCAGTCCAGCAAATGTGGCTCGACACTTCTGTCTGATTGATTTTGGCCGTTAGTGTGAGACGGGGTTTAAACAGAGAAATAGGACAGAGAGGAGACGAAGAGCCTGAAAAGACAAACTCAGACAGGAGATCAATCGATGGATTAGACTCACGATAAACTCACTGACCTTGGGAATCACAAAACTTTCCCATTCAAAGGAAAACTTGCCTCTTAACTTCATTAAAGGACCATCTTCATATAAAATATACCCAACACAAGTGAGCCGGGCTGTGTGTATGTGTGTCTGTCATTTAAAAGTCATCTGTGTGTAATTACAGATTTGATTTGGCCCGTGACCACGGAACACAACGTCTGTCTCATTTAATAATCTGTCAAGCGATAATCTGAACGGCGCCAGCCAGGACTGCCCACCTGCAGAAGCCTCCACAACAGATGGAGACATTTGTTCCGTTTGTCATACGACAAGATGAGACAATGAAATCAATTTGAGGTCAAACCTCTAAAATCTAATAATACGTCTCTTTTGATATTAATATTATTTTGCATACGGGTCTGTATGTGGTATTTTAATGACTACATGTTCAAATATTCATTTAAAGCGTCAGTGTGACACTCTCCCCGTGTGTGCAGGGCTTTTCTCCGGGTTCTCCCATGGGGATTAGGCTGGATTAAACTGGACACTCTAAATCAGGGTGTCATTTTAAATTCAGGGGCCACATACAGTGCAATTTGATCTCAAGTGGGCCGGACCAGTCAAATAATAGCATAATAACCTATGAACAACAAGCGCCGCCAATGTTTCCCTTTGGCACAGAACACAGAACATTTAGCCACAGGTATCTGGAACTGGAAAATATAATATTTAGAATTTTGATTAGATTCCATTATGTGTCTCCATTATGTGTCCCTGTGACATAAACACAAGGCCTCTGTAGATGAACTATTTCACAGTTCATGTTGGTGTAAACCTCATGTATCTACTCCAGATGTAGATTTAAAGTGCCTGTTGTAAAGCATTGGGAACAAAACGCTACGTGGTGGACTAATGAATAAACAGAACAATCATTATTGAAATTCCCTTTCTGGCAACAGATGCCTCAAAAAATTCTACCGTGACCAAAGGTTTTCACCTGCAGCAATCCGGCTTCCACCTGTGGCCGCTTAGCTGAGCCCAGAGGCCGATACGTGTGTGTGTGTGTGTGTGTGTGTGAGTGAAATCATGTTTTTCATTTTCATCGTATAATTTAACATTTACATAATATTGACTTCACTGAGTAATACTGAGAACATATTGTCTGTTTTAGTTCACCTACCTTTACCTCATGCAATGGTCCGGTCCAATTAGGGCAGAGCTTAGAAGGCGTGTGTATATATATAAGAAGCCACTCTGGGTCTGTAGCGATAATGTGTTAAATTCTTCTGAATTTGTTTATACTTTGGTTGGTTTCTCAGGACATTTGCTTTCCTCTTCTGTTTCATTGGGTTTTTATTTTATTTTATGGTCAATAAAACCACAGCCTTTCTTGTTTTTCTGTGCTCTTATTCAAGTAAAAACACCTGTTTCCTTGTCTCCAGTGCTGCGAGCCACACTCAACAACAGTCTCTGGTTTATGTGTAGCCTTTCTACCTGCACACTGAGCTTTTTTCTTTTTTCTTGTATCAGATCTTTTCATCTCTGAACCAACACTACCATTTCAAATCACTGGTCGTGACTCTTTCTCAGTCAAAGGTTTAATAGAAATAAGATTTAACAGGATCAGATTTCCGTGCACCAATTTATGCTAAAAAAACATATTGAAAAACTCAACACACATTTTTCTCTCATCCCATAAAAATATTTAGTGTGTCTAATTGTATTATGTGGTCATTTGTTATTCCTGGCTTTGTACAAATGAATAAAAAAAAAGAAACATTGTCAACAGAAAAGGTCGACAAGAATTCAATTTCAGCAAACAAGCTACATTTTTTCGTATTATCGGTCTATGCCATAACGAGGTCCGTGTCTTACAGCGAAATTGAATGCAACATTTCACCTTTGCTTCCCTCTATCGGCCAACGTTTCCTGCTTTTGTTTTCGTTTCATACGAAGCCCGCCAAAACTAGAGTAGTCAAATGATAAAATCAAGAAAGACTTGGCCATGAAAAGTCATTATCTAATTCAGTCCAGTGGGGGAAAAACAAACCTATTACAACAGGAGTTGTTTGCTTATTCGCTCCCGTTTTCACTTTCTCACAGTGTTTGCATAACGTACACCTGGCCTCACACAGCGTGTGCTGCAGTCACTCCCACCCTGGTTAAAAATAAACACAAAACACATAGATAACTCCTGATCCTCTGGTCTATTTAGTCTTTTTTATGTATATTTTCAGAGAAAAGTGGAGGATAAATGCTTTTAAATAGCACTTGAACAGGCAGCAATAGACCTGGTGATCTGGTGTAAGCTTTTAAACTCCTCATGACATGTGACACATGCCACAAAGTGTTTGGTATGTGATGTTCACATGGCAGATATGAAGTTTGGCAGCACAGCGGGGGAAAGTGACCCGTGCTTCCTGAACGTATGAGAGAAACAAGCAGCCACACTTTCTTTTGTTTGTGTGTTTGTGTCCGGATTACCAGTTTTTCTTTCACTCAGTTCCTCCTATAGTCTAAATAAAAATGTTAAATTAACATCCACAACCCCATTCATCCTGTTCACATTTGTCATTTTAGATATCCACAAACTCATCCTTCCTGCATGGACAGCTGACGTAACCGTTTCCATGAAAGTGGGTCATTTGTCGAGGTTTGTCATTACAGATGTACTTGTGTATATATAATTGTAAATATCATTAATCCCAGTTTGAGATATCTAGTATTTAAACTTGATAAGAAATAATTCCACTTAAAGACTTTAATTTCCATGAAATCATGACTGGTCAGACTTAAATCTGGAATTATAGATAGTCCAGATATCTGCGAGTGAATTAAATGTATCTGTAATAATTAACTCTCACATTATTTTGTCTTAGGAAAAATAATGTTTTGGATATCTGAAAGTTTCATTTTGGATACACTGAACTACAGATATCTGTCCTGCCACAAATGGGACTTTGTCTCTCAGTATGACCTGGACGTCCATGTGTCTCCTCCTTTCCTCCTCTGTTCTCCAAATCGAGTTAGAGGGAGAACAGACCAGCTACAGACGGAACCATATCTCCTCCTGACTGAGGAAACAATGACTCATCATCAGCCACACACACACACAGAAAAAGACACACACACACACACACACACACAGGGTTGTGTTAGGTCACAGGCATAAGGTCAGTGAGCAGTGAGACCCAGACACTCTGAGGTCAAATATCTGTGGAGGAAAAGGCCATCATGACAAGAGATCCATCAACACAGCAACACTCCTGTTTAAAGGATGTGACTTGGAGAGAGGTGTTGCCAACACACACACACACAGTTTTGCACAGCTATTCTTGTTAGGACGCTGCATTGGCTTTTATTCATTTGGAAAACCCTATCCCTAACCTTTAAGGGATATGTACATCTCATCTGTGCGTGAGCCAATAAGCATGCAACATTGAAAGAGATCTGTATCAGGACCAGGAAAGCTGGTTGTGTTTAGTTGTTGTCTTGTTTCAATGTTGTCTTGTGGTTTCCTGTTTTATTTTGAAATTTCACTCTGTGCTGAAGTCTAGATATACATTTCAGTACTGCCCTAGCTGCCAGTGGGGACAAAAATATTATATAAAATATATATAAAGACACTTCTTGACATTATGTTTGCCATTACACAGCCTTTTGTGGCTGGAAACCAAAGTTTCTAACTGCTTAATCCAAACACAGCATTTAATACACCAAATATCACATTATAACACATTTGAACACGCTGATGGAGGCAGCAGTGGATTACAAACTCCTTTGTGTTGTGATGTCAAACCGCTGCTTTTCTCTGTACAGTAGCGTGTGTGCATTCGGTGAAGTCAGTGTTGACAATTCAAAAAATATTTAGTTATAAACATTTAATGACTAACCCTTAAACATAACCTAAGCACAATTCTAATTGTTCTTAAACCAGAGGCTCAGACAAGAAGATCTGCTTCATTGGGACCAGACGCTGATCCCCAAGAGGATCAGCGTCCCCGGGAAGGTCAGAGTTTATACACACACACACACACACACACACACACTGGTTTCCATAACTTAAGAGGACATTGCGTTAACTTCCATTAATTACTAGGACACTTACTCTAACCTTGTCCTAATCCTAACCCTAGCTCCTCAATCTAACCTTAAAGGAATACTTCACAGATTAGCATTTAGCTTTGTATTACTAGACTAGGGGGAGTATTTTTCCCCTGAGTCGAGAAATATCTTCATTCTTTTTTTTTGTGACGTACCCACCAGTGACACTTGCTCCGAGCCTTGAAACTGCAGCGCTAATTCCACACTTTTTAGACCCACTCGTGGGGGGGGCGGGACCTCATTCCCAGCATGTAAACAGTGTCGGCCATCTTTGCTAACAGTTAAGCTAACAGGACCAAGTGTCACTGGTGGGCACGTAGCAAAGAAAAGAATGAAGATATTACTCAACTCAGGGGAAACGGAGGTTGGTAGGGTTCTAGTTATACAGAGCTAAATGGAAATTGGTGAAGTATTCCTTTAACCATCACAACTAAGTCCCTCACCCTAAGTGTCCCCATAGAGATATGTTTGAACACTTGTACAAGGATAGAAAAACATGTACTAACTCCTTCTCTCTCTCTCTCTCTGCAGCTCTTCACCTCTCACTGGTTTCACATGACTCAAGCTCATCTCAACCCAGAGCATCATGTGGATTCAATATCTCAGCGAGGTCCATCACCAGCCGTCACAAATCGCTGAAAGTCCAGCGTCGGTGTCACGTGAGTTTTTTTTGTTCTTGTTTGTTTGTCTCCAGACTTACAGAGTCAGACTCAGTCACATAACTAACGTCCTTGTTACGGTTTCCCGCTCTCTGTGTTCGAATGAGCGCGTGCGCAGTTCTCAAACTATAAAACATAACTGTTTTTTTTCCCAGCTGCAGCGAAAGAAAAGTGCATACACTCATTTATTTTGTGAATAATCGGCCTCTAAAATCACATAAACTTAATCCTGACACTTTATGGGCCGAGCATAATTTAAATGAGCTCCAATATAAAAACTACAATAATAAAAGGCCTCTAATTGCAATCTGCCATTTTACAATGAACAGGGCCATTTTTCTATTTGCATCATTACATTAGTTAAAGCCCTGATCGTGTTTTATCGTCTGTGAATCGGTAAATCAAATGTTTTATTTTAGAGACACACGCTGTTGGACGTGCATAAGTGCAGTTTTCACACCCTATCTCATTTGCATGTATGTTTCTTTTGCATGTGTATAAACACTGGAACGTAATTGTTTTAGATTCATAATGGCTTTATTGCAGGACATTTTTGTTATACTGACAAAATTAGTTTTAGTTTGACTTGTAGTTGAGTTTGCCAGCAAAAAAAACCTAAATGATAGTGGACTCCAGAGGTACAGTAACGTTTTGAATGTACCATTACTTCCAGTGTGCTCAATTTAAGTGAATTTACTTTTAATTTGGTAGAAACTGAAAATATAATCACCTGATTGTATAAATTGTTGTTTTTCATTAGTGCAGAGTACTTTAACTCTACAGAGGCCGTCACTTTAAACCTCCACGTTTTTACCATAGGTTACACAGAACAAACTAAACATTGTTGAGTTTTTGGAGTTTCTCCAACACAACGAAGCACCACCTTAAAGCAAATGTGTACTTCTGTTGTTGGAGTAACATCCTGGAATTATCAACAGAAAAATTTCGTTGTACAAATATTTATTTAAGAGAAAAAAATGATGATCAGTTAAAAAAACATGGGTTACTCTACTCTGTCTAAAATCTCAATATTTAACGGAGGAACGATTCAGTTACACTGAAAACAACTGCTTTAAAAGTCACTAGTCACTCATTTGTGTGTGTGTGTGGAGTGTAAAATTAAGTCACCGCGGTTTCATGCAGCCGTGCAGTGATGACTCCGCCCACGTTGAGTAGGTGCTATTTTTGTAGTGGAAACCAACCTGTTCCGTGCCGTGCCAAGGCGAGACGAGCTGGGACCATAGTGGAAAAGGGCCATCAGTGACAGACCATCTAAGATTCTTTGAGTTGAAGTTAGGGGCAGACATGAAGAAGAATTATATTTTTCTCACTGCTCCTTCAAGTTGTCACAAAAGTAATTATGGATTTGTTTGGCATTGTACTTCATTGTACGCTACACTTCCATGAAAGGAACAAAAATGAAAGAAAGAAAGAAAGAAGGCACATTCTGTACCTTTAAGGATCAACTCTTTTCCAAAAATGCATAAAATCAGAAACAATCTTCCTTTTCTACTATAATTTCTTATAGTAGAAAAGAGTTTTCTCTCATTTAAATTTTTGATTGTGTCCTTTTTCTTCTTCTTATACGCAAAGTATTCATGTGCTTTTCAGCCGCGGCTTTTTCTCTGAGCGAAGAAAAGAAACGAGGATGACAGTAGAAAAGCCAGCGGCTCATCATCATCCTCAAGAGAGGATATTGCCTCCACTTATCCTGTTTCATCCACACACTCACACAGAAAAAAAAAGCAGCATTGCCTATATAGGACTTCTGAGCAAGAGTGTGTGTGTGTGTGTGTGTGTGTGTGTGTTTCCTCCTCATCTACACACAGCCCACACACACACCCTCTCTGTCTCTCTGCTCTATTTGCAAGAATAAAATAAATGATGAAACCGTCTTTTCAACCAAATTACAGCACAGGCACCAAAGAGACCTCACTGCCACTGGCACTGTACAACAGCTTCACCGAAAACTGGCATAAAATAAACTCCACGGTGCTTTTTTGTGCTGATTTAAATGTGAAAAATAAAACACTCTTACTTAAGAAACACATTATGGTCTTCAAAGGGATTCGTAAATTGCTGTACGGCAAAAAAAAAAGCAGCCTTGAATTCATACATGAAAGTGGCTATATTTATTACTCAGTAAAAAGTTTTTACGGGGGTTTAAAAGCTGGTGAAGTCATACTGCAGCCACACGGTGGACCAGTGTGCCAGGCAAAGGACCGTAATCTCCCCGTCTCTTACATGACATCATGCGTTTAGTCTGGCAGCTTCCCAAACCCTGAAGGGAGGAGACGGCGAACGAACTGATGGATGTTTTTAACAGTTTCACATGACACCTGTGGGTGGTGCTGTTCATTAGTGCTGTGCGAGAGAACTGTACTGTATTGTACAGATCACATTTAGATATTATGGGGTGGTCTGTCTAAGTAATCAGTCACTGTGACCCGGTCCAATTGGACCTGAACAGTGCAGGACAAAAGGAAATCTTGAACAAAGTTCACTTGTGTTGTCAGAAAGTTATCTACACAATGGCACAATAATATAACAATAACCATAATAAAAATAAACTTTATGGCACTTTTCTTCTCACATGTTACAAAGTCCAATTGAGTATTATATTGTGATGGAACCTCCCAGAAACATTGTACATCTTAAACTTCTATAATAAATAATCATGGGGCTTTTGTAACTTTATATAAGACGCAACGGCCACATTCTAAATATGTATAGATCATTTACCCAGACACGGATGCCATTTCTTTTCTTTTTTGTTTAATATTTCCTTTGTTGTGCACTCGGATCATAATCAATGATTTATTTGATGCATGAGCACGTTAAGTGAATAAAAAGAACAGCAGAAACTGAAACTTTAAAAACAAAACACCAGAAACCCCCCCCCCAGAAATTCATATAAATGATCTTATATTTTCTTAATGATATACATTTCTTCATTTTACAGGCTTTGACGTAACAATATAATAACATGTTTTTTTGTTGTTTTACTGTTACATTATTTTAGGTGTGGCTGTAACAGGAAACTCATCTAATCTCATTGTTTTATGTTTTTATTTTTTTTACAGAAAATTGAGTGAATTCAAGCTAAATAAATGAGTGAACTTAATGGATTTTCACCAATTAAGGTCACTTTGTTAAGTTTGTCAACCGTTTTCTTTTTTCAGTGGACGACAGAACTGTGAACTTACAGTGAAAAGTTGTAATTTTACCACTGAGACACATGGATTTACTGTTTAAAAGTACAAGAGAAATATTTTACAATGCAGTGACCTAAGGCAAACAAAGTGCACGAGTCAGGGTCATCTAAAGTCAACCTCATATGTGAGTGAGTGAACGTGATTGAATGGGTGAATGGCAAAACAGTATAGTGGAAAGCAGCTTTGATTATAGTCATAAAGACTAGGAAAGTGTGATCTACTGTAAATAAAGACCGTTTACCATTTTAGTAGCGTATAAAAAAAGCAAAGGACAACAGAAGAAACAAAAACTTCAAAGGTTTATCCATGAAATGAAAAGTTAAAAACTTAAAACGAAACCCAAACATGAACAAATGTCATAGAAAAACATGCACACAGTATTTTTTTTTTTCTTTGTCTTTTACCTTAAATGTCTTTATAATAATAATCATTATCATATCATGTGAAATCATTTAAGGTGTCGCTATTAAAGGAAACTCATCTCAAGAGTTCATTCAAACTAAAATTCAACTCACTCACTTTAGTTTGAATGAACTTAATTCTTATTTGCTGTCACCAATTAAGGTTACTTTGTAAAGTTGACTTTGTTCAGTGAAAGTAACAGTATTACAGTTGTCCATTCACTACTAAATGTAATAGACAGATTCATTGATTGTAAATGTACAGACAAACAGTTGTGAGTGCAGTGTTCAGAACAGACATGAACCAAAGACAAAGTGGATCAGTCAAAGTCGACCTATAATAAACATGTGCTATCTTATTCTCTGAGGACAGTGCAAGTGAAGCTCGGCTGCGGCTTGGTTGGACTCACCTCTGCACAGATGAGAAGGGTCTTTTCACGCGTCTGACCGGGTGGCTTTGCTCTGAGAGGTAAAATGTGCCGAGGCGTCGCAGCTTTAAAGGACAAAGTCAGGGAGAGGGAGAGAGAGAGAGAGAGAGAGAGAGAGCAGGACATGAGCCAAACCACTGTACGCGCTCATAAACAATGACCTCAACCAGGAATTTATAAGCTCTCTTTGCAAACACCTCATTGGTTCTGCACTAGAATCAGACAAGAACATTTAAAAAAATCTACTTTTTACATAAACGTGAACCAAGACTTTAAAAAAAAAACTTTGGTTAAATCTGCTGTTTGCCTCTGTATGTCATTCATTTAATTATCTGTCATTATTCCCTGTGTTAAAATTTTATTTCTCTCAATTATGGAATTACTTAACTTTTCCTCTTTTTTTCTTCCTCTCCCTCCTGCTTCTTATTGGCCTCACTCGTGTCCTTCTTTGGTAATGAGCGGAGGGATTGCATCAAGATGATTCATTCTTCACCCAAAGTAAACACTTTTAAGTCCATAAACCCCGAGCCTCAGACTCAGTCCATTATAAATCCCCCCCAGGGGGCTGAACGGCCCAAAAAAAACGGTGTTTGTGTCACTGTAGCACAGCTGCCAACTCTCACATAAAACAATGTCACCGGGATGAAACTGTTATTTGCAATCACGGTCTGAGCTCGGTCCAAAGTGAAGCTCTCAGTCTGAGGTGAGAGGTGAGGGAGTGTTTGTTACAGCCGTCAGGAAGAAGAGGTGTGGGGAGGGATTGTTTGTTGTGCTGAAGGTGTCGGAGTTAACCAAAGATCAGGTCCAAATTTGACAACATTATATGAAAATGGCTCCATCTTCTGAACCCAAAATGCTTCTGATCTGTCGGTAAACCATGACCTGACTGTAAACATGGGATTGTTTCTGTTTTATTGGCATAAACACACAAACACAGAGACTCTTTGTTACATGAGATGAAGGTCGCTCTGTGTATTGTCTTGTTTTACCAGAGCACATTTGCAAGATCAAATGCAGGTTTTATGATTTAGATTTTATGGAAGATGATAAAAACGTGTTTATATTACATCAATTGTACGTAATCTAATCAAGTTAGAGACCAATTTGTTTGATGCATTGCCACCACATTATAAATGTTTAGCTATATTTATAGTTATAGTTGTATTGTAAAGTACCTTTACTTAATATTTACAATGGTTTAACACATTTGGCACACAAGTCTGGTCGGAAAATGTGCACGAAAACAGAGTTGAGTCCCGTTTCCCATCCTGAGTTTCCCAGTAAATATATATATTATCAGTGACGCCACATTCTAAAACAGACATTCTACAGGAGAGTATAAGGAGTTTTAGGAACCTGAGCCAGGAGAAATAAAAGGGTTAAGATTTTTACATGAACACCACTCTGCTCTCACGTCTTCATTGACGAGTCTTATGTTCTATTGTTGGGTTAATTAAAGCATTGTTTGCAAAAAACGTGAGAGCAAATTGTGCATCAGTGTGGGTTGGTTTGTTGACTAGAGTATTATTTATATCAGAGTTTTGGCCAATGACTGAAAGGTTGCCAGGTGAAGGTACTCGATCTGCATTACTCATTGTTAATTGACCACATCTATAGTGTACTATAGTGTATAGCCTTTTTGTTATTGAATATGGTTTGGGCATAGTGTGAGTACAGTGTAGGACGACTGGTGGGGGATCAGAATGCACCTGGATGCTGTTGTTTTGTGTTTTTAACAGCGTGAGAGGCAGATATGGATTCCTTTTGTTCTTTTTATTTGTTTGCTTTTTGGATAATAAAACCACAGTAGACTGCCATCATCTGGAAAAGACATTGTGTTACTTTTTTGTGCAAGATATATACATATATATATGTACCCATGGTGCAATAGTAAGTTTTAGTTTTACTTCTATTTGGATTCACTGTTTTTTGACAAACTGCCACTTTAGTTTTGGGAGTTTTATTTTCACATCACAAACTGATGTAATGGCTGGAAATATGAGAGTCAGACTATCAGGCGTCTGCGGCTCCACCTGAAAACAAACCTTGACAGTTTTGTGCGAAAATAATAGCACACCGAGTTTCCCTTTTATTCTATTTTGTTTCGAGAATTAGCATTTTAAAGTTTTAATATTGAGATACAGGCTGAAGGTCATAGTGACTGAGTCCAACGACGAGGTAATTTTTTTTACTCCGTCACTTCCTTAAAAAGTTATAAAAGTCTGTAATCTTGTTTCACATGTCCCGGCAGTTGCTGCAGCTTCATCCTTTCACGACCCAGACGCCCAGTAAGAGCGGAAGCACGGAAATGAGGAGGCCGTTAACAGCAAGAAGGCTTTAATCAAAAGCACAGGCTTCTTTTTTATTGACCGTTGCACGCACAGGAACAGGTGAGTATATTTAAACAGATGTAAACAGTCAGTACCTGCAACACGGAGGAAAAGAGAGAACACAACGTCTCGCATGTTCCTCTCTCTCTAACACACACACACACACACACGCACGCACAGTCATACACACACACACACACGCACGCACACACATGGAATTTGCAGTATAAAGATAGACTGGGTCGTCTGAAAACACGGAGCACAGCAGGCCTCTTTGGTCAGCTACTTCAGACAAGATTTCCAATGGTCAAAGCCAATCACAGGTCACCATTCAGAGAACAGAGAGAGGAAAAACACACACCAGCAGAGCAGGAGGCAAATACCGAAAACCTATAGGAGCTCTTGCAGGTTTCACATTTTTTTTTTTGTCAGTTAAAGAACAGCGGCAAAACAATTCTCCTTGTATATACGTTTTTGTTTTTTTTTCTCTTTTCCCAGAGTCCACCATCTGTGGAGAATGAATGGTCATGCTCTGTTAAAGGCATGGCAACAGAACAGCGTTTAAACAGCAGCTCGTTGCACACATACACACACAAAGTACCTGTTGTTGTGTTAATGTTAACACGGGGGGGGGGTATAAGTATGACATTTCTGCCACTACACTACAGTAAATGGAAATGATTCCTTCACCAAGTAACATCAACGAAAGCAACTCAACTCTATTACGTCACCATTCATTAAACCCTGCATTAAAACTGATTATTCTTCTACAACCAAAAACCCAAAACACACGGTACGTCATAAAAAAAAGCAGCTGTTGAATAGAAAACAAAACAAAAACAGAGGGACAGAGTGCAAATCATTCAGCGTTTTCTTCTTCTTCTTCACATCATTCAGTTTCCCTTCGATAACATAAAATTCGGCAATAACAACAAAAATTCATAATGTGGTGGGAAGAATTCATCATTTCCTGGATAAAGTAATGTCAGGAGGCATGCCTGATTAAAACAAACACAAAAAAAAAAGTCAACACTTTCAATAAGAAGTTCCTGCACAGCAGAAGATAACAGTATCATCTCCAAGATACAAAGAGACGCACAGACATCGGCCTAACTCTCCTTCCTGATTCTTTTCATTCTTACATCAACTTATTTTCTCACTTGTTACTTTGGATCCATTTTAATGCACACGCCAACCTTTTTCGACTTTGTCTCATCGCGAGGGTAAACCACAAAATTGTTGTGTTCTGCTCAGTCACCAAAGACTTTCCTGGCGTCTGTCCACATCAACACAGTGTTGCCATGGTGACGTCCTATCAACATTCCCTGTTAACTAACCCCCCCCCACCGCGGTTAACAGCTGCTATACTCCACACAACCTTCTATTCCACTTGTACACCCACCAAAATAGCCTCAACGATCGACTTGAAGTAAAACTATAACTTAAAAAAGGTAACAGTAACTCTTTTTTTTTTTGTGCATCGATGCCGTTAAAAATCCTGCTGAACGATCAAGACATCAGTCCAAGAGGACGGCGGAGGACAAACGTCCCACATGTAAACAACTAGTGCTGTTCTATTCTTGCAATCCTTTAAATCATAAACTCATCACAGTACCCATAAAAAAAGGATGCACTGCATCCAGCTCTAAATACTTTTTTTAAATTCTTAATTGATTGCAAATAGATCAAACGATGATCGATCGATCGAACACAACTGCTGGAGTGATGGACAATGAAAATATTTTGGAATAACATTGGAAAAAAAGTTACTTTTCGTGTCAAATTCACAAGAAAGCAGGGTTAAGTCTCAAAAAAGAGCGCGTGTGGATGTCAACGAGTATGTGATTCAGCTTAAAATATTTCAGATCTGTTGCAAAAATAATAGAAAACACAATGTCAACTGCATTTTTTTTTTTTTTCCTTGTTAAAAAGTCAAAATGCAGGACAGAGATGGCACAGAGTCTCCTTCATTTAAATATCTTCTTTTCAAACGAGAGCGATTTGACCCGTCGAGAGCAACGTCAGCTTCTAAAATAAGTCCCTCACCGTGTCACAGTCAAAGGTCACTGGGAGAGATCCACGTCTTTCACTGCCAGATTACATTGTTACAGGTAAACAGCACAAACTGACAGCCCAAACACCCACTACCTTATATTGCTACCTTATGAATAGAGAGGTTTTTTTTGGGATTTCTTCTTTTTTTCTTTAAAAAAAGGGGAAAACGATAAGTGCACGACTGCCCACAGCCTCCACGATCCAGTTTGGGTTGCCCACACTTTAAACTACAATTCCCAGGCACTTAATTGTAACCACATGTACAGTAAAGTTGTCAACTGGGTCAGCGCGTCTCTGACACACAGAGAGAGAAGGCAGCGACAATTACACGGTCGGACCTCAACAAACAGAAAAGCCCTCGAACCTCACACACAAAGAAAACAATAAGCATCCTCAGCATGCATCATCAAAGTTATAGTACTCCTGTGATATACTGTACGTTGACAAATTAGATAGTGGTTGGTACTTGCATTTACACACAAACACATGCTGCTAGACCCCTGTGCGATGCTACAGTAAGGTGATTGGCACACAACTTTAAGCCAAACTGGGAGAAACTCTGACTTTCAAAATGAATGCCAAAGAAACCCTGCAAATAAATATGAATATATATTACAGTTCAGAAAGGTGCAGAGAACGAGCAGAACAGGAATGAGGTAGAGACAGTGATTTGCCACTGTGGGGAGGGGGGGTGAAATGTGTGGAAAAATAAGCGAGAGGAATGTTTGAAGAGAAAAACAAAGAATTCAGCGGCAGAATGAAATAGAGGAGAACACGGGCGCAGGTCTGCTGCTCGGTGGCTTGGGTCAGTGTGAGATGGGACGGTTGTCTGCGTCTGCGCTTTAAAAGACTTGTCCTCACATCCGCAGGCGGTGCTGGGGGTCGGAGAAGGGCGGCTCCGAGTCATCCATGGGCAGCACCAGGCGCGTGCCCCGCATCACCAGCTCGTGATCCCCGTACGCGAGCTCTCTGTCCAAGTCGTCGGCGCCGATGCCGGAAAAGGCTGCGCCGCCGCTGCTGTGCGCACCTGAGGCATCCGTGCTGACGGTGATGTCGCCATAGGTCAGGTTCATGTCCCTGTCCGTCAGGATGAGGTCAGAGTCGTCGTCCTTCAACTCACCTTCATTCTGGAGGAGGGGGGGTGGGGGGGGTGGGGGGGGGTGTCAGATACAGATGAAGAAAAAAAAAACCATACAGAAATTAAAATTAAGATAAGAATGTGACTTGAAAAAGGGTCACTTCACTTCACCCCAAAAAATATAGATAAATGTGTTATATGATCATCAGACAGTGGATCTGAGACACACGTCTCATTCCCACAACAGAGGAAGTGGAGATGTAAAAAAAAATTCTTTATAACGACTGAATAAATATGTTTGCTTATTTTCTTTTCCGTACATGCCTGATAAAAGTAAACCTTTTCAGATGAGCCTTTGTGCTTAATGATTGATAAAAAAGAAAATTCAGACTCTTCCTGACATCTGTATAAATGTAGAAAAAGGCATATACAATGACATTGTCCTGATACTGTAAAACAAAAAAAACAAAAACACTGTTTTTCCATCACTTAATACAAGATAAAACCTTGACAAACACGGTCTGGTCAAAAATAGACCACGTCTGACCTCATAGGCCAGAGGGCTGGTGAGCAAGTGGGCGAGGGGGCCACAGCAGGGAGGCAGCGTGGCCGTGAGAGGGGGGCCACTGTGAGTCAGGATGGGCTTCAGGTAGCTGCAGAGGGGGCTCGAGTCAAGGACGCATGTTTACGTAGAAAACATGCACTGACAGAAAGAGTAAGAGGTATAGACACACACACACACACACACACACACACACAAATAACAAACCCCCAGATGATTGAGATGATTAATGAACGAATGAATGAAGCAGATAATAAAACATCAGTCGTCCTTCTACGGATCCAAAAAGACAAATTTGATGACGTAATTAAGATTAAAAAAAAACCCAGAAAACACAATGGCCTTTATGTTGCTGACACAATTATGGTGATCATTAATCTTAAAGTGTATACAAGTCACTCCCTCTGCTGTCTGACACTGTGAACTACAGCAGTCTGGTCGTCTTCGTTTATCCAACAGCAAATTTGACAACAATTTATAAAGCTGTAAAGTCAAAGTACAGAGAGTAAACTGTGCTCTAATGGTTACAAATCATTCATTTTGGCATTTAGTTGTTTTCCCCATTGTACAGAGTGAGATGTTTTTAATACTCACAATTGTAAAATCTCTACTGTTCCTCATATTTTCCTCCTAAATTAATTATGTACTGAGGGAGTGCCATAGTTTAGAAGGTGGTTACTTATGTGTCTAAAAAAAACAACAACAAAGGACAACAAAAAATGTAGTCTTTTGGCTTTTTGTCATTTCTCACTGAAGGATACTTGTGGTCAAAGGTGTACCAAATTCTGAAAAGCCAAGCACTTTCTTGTTTGGTGCTTCTTCTCTCTATCGATCCATCACTGATACTCATCTAGAAAAAAAAAAGATAATTTCCGTTATTTTCGCTCCATGTGTCAGTCTTCAGTTAAGTCCTCCGGCCTTCACAAAGTGTCTGACTCACAGAGTTATCTTGATCCGAGTCCACTCCCACTCTGCAGAGAAATAAACAAATAAAAGGAAATCGATGTAAATCACTTTCATGTGGCAACTGTTACTGCAGCGTAGTGTTGAGAAGCGAGCGTTCCCGGTTAGTTTGACTGAGCTCCATTAAGATGAAGGCGTACTTTGAAATCAGCCTCCCGCAGAAAACAGAGCAGGGTCAGAGGTTATCATGAATTCTTAATGACTGGAGTTTAAACCTGATGGGCGAGCTAAACGGGGGGGACATGAAGTCTGGACGATCAGGGAGGAACATTAATATACTTATATATGTATGTAATAATATACAATATACATAATATAATAAACAATGTTTTTATTTAGCCTAGTGTTCATTGAGCTAGTGTTTTAATAAAAGAGAATAAAATAAAATGCTGGGCCAAAATATGTAGAGCCTCTCAAAACAGGACACAGAGCAAATGTGAGCCTTCATATGAAGTCAAAACTGCCACGTTTAGATGTTTCTGTTCACCAATCTAGTAAAAAATATGATTCTAGGGGTGAAAATGCTTTTAAAAAACAATTATTGATCTATTAATATTTCAGTACTGATGCTTAATGCAAATCCACTTTGACCCAGGGACATGCAGTGTGTGACCAGGGTGGAGGGGAGACGTACCGTATGCGCTGGCAGGACAACATCTGGGTGGTGCCGCCTCCACAAACCCAAACAGTGAAGAAAACCACGAGCAGTGTGGTGGAAAACATCATCTGACGGGCGTACGTCGCGGTGTCCCTGATGGACAGGGCAAACGTCATGGCACCCCGGAGTCCTACAGAAACACAGCAAAGTGTTGCAAGCATGACAGTTTCGACGTGCGACCGACCGGGGGCATGTGGTCGCGTGACAGGAAACAGAGGTTACACTGTGAACACGATAAACACTTACCCGCAAACATCATCATGTGTTGAAAGTTGGATCTAATTTTGTTGCGTCGTCCCAGATTAAGAAGGAATGACAGAGGGTAGATGTTAGCGGCTCTTCCCAAGAACACAGCCAGCTGGGGGACAGAGGTTAAGGAGGCAAAACAAAGCTAAAACACAATACAAGAGAGGACAAGTTGCTTATTTTTTTTTATTGGTTATTAATGGTAATTTAGTGCTGCAATTCCTGAAAACCGCTGGTGTAGATTTGCCTCGACTGGTGAGTGAGAGAAAATACCGTGCCCAAGTTTCACACGCAAAAGATACGAAAGCTCCGACGACGAACATCGGATTAAAGATGTGGTTCTGGAAGGTGAACAGGGCCAGGCCCATGTAGGAGAAGATGAAGTTTTCCGCCAAGAAATTCAGCAGTTCAAACAGCTGCAACACACAAGACACACCTTTGTTGAGTGACAGTTAATGTAGTATGTCCAGCTCAAACAGAAGCTCGACATACAGTACACACGGTTTTTCCACGTTATACATGAAATTACATGAGCTTCACTAGACAATTTAATGGAACATTTTTGAACGTAAACAACAACAATAATTACTGATGTTCTCTACTACTACCACCCAGAAACAGTCGTGTAGCTTTATTACACATTTCCCTTTTTTGCTTCAACTGTTGACACGATGACAACTTTTTGCTACTTTTAAATTTAAAGACAAACACTTGAAGCATGTTGTGAAAGTGTGCAGACGGCGCAGCGGTGTTGCGACATCGCTCCAGGTCTAACCTGTTTGGTTCGGTCCTGGGACTCGGGAGACAGGTTGTTGTACGTGTAATGGGCCTGAGTGATTCCACAGAACAGCACTGCTACCACACCTGCACCACATCAGGAATAGACACAGAGGGAGGACAGTTGGAAGCATCGACACACAACAATATCATGCAGTGACAACTCAAGAACAGTCCTCAGTGCTCTTAATAATTGGGGCCATTGTATGCAAACTACTAATTAAAATGGTGTGTGTGTGTGTGTGTGTGTGTGTGTGTGTGTGTGTGTGTGTGTGTGTGTGTGTGTGTGTGTGTGTGTGTCTTACCAGTGAAACCACAAGCCTCAGCCAACAGGAATGTGCTCCATGACATGAGGAAGAAAAGCGCCGTCTCCAACAGCTGGAAATCCCTCAACTTGGTGAACTTGGTCACGTACGGACAACAGTCAAGGTGTTTAACGAAAACATTACACACCAAAAAATAAATTACCGAAATCTGCAAAGTAGTGACGTAAGGGCTGCAATGATTAATCAATTACTAAATGAACTGTTTTCGATTACGATTACGATCGTTTGAGTGTTCTCTGGCTTTTTAAATGTGAATATTCTGGTTTCTCTTTGCTCTACTATAACAGATAAGTCATTCAAACTGACTAATTTTGGTTTGTGGACAAAACATTTTGAGATTTGAGAAACAACGATCGCCATTTTCTGACATTCTATGAGCTAAACAACTAACGGAAATGATATATAAACAAAAACACATAGTGAAATCTGTGTATCCGTTCATTCTCGTCTAACTAGTTTAATCAAATGGTTCAAGTTACTTTGCAAAAACGTGCATTGTGTTATTTCGAAGCAAAACAATATAAAAAAAAAAGAAAACTGAAACACAAATAAGCAAAACGAATTAAATAAAATAATCGTCATTATCTTTAAATATATTATTTTAAGAGGATTTCTCAAAAACTGTGGACGAGTCCTATCAAGTTATTCAACGACTAACAAACAACAAACTGCACCATATCATTAATAAATAAGTATATAATTCACATAACATTGCTAACATTGATACAGTCTTGTGTTGTATGGATAAATAATAACGTAATAAAAGATATGAGAGCAGTGACGACTCCGGTGGCCACTCCCAGAGCAAACGAGCCACTGAATACACCGAGGAAAACCCCAAAAGATTTCAGCATTGCCATCACCTCGAAGGTGTGACTGTTGTCTCCTTCCGGCTGGTACGCTACTATAGACCTGACATCATACAAAAATGCAATTATTACCATGTATCTTTGAATAGAACAGCTTACTACTGTATAAACCAGGGGGCCTTCACATAAAGAAAGACATGTTTTTCGACGAGAGAAAGGGGGAAAAAATCATTCTGCCAGTAGAGAAAGTGAAAGGAGACCACAGAGCTTATATCTTGCAATGTTTTGAAAAAGTCCAGGAACCAGTAACACAACAAATCTGCACACAGTATCCGCTTTGTAGCAACCATGCACGTGAGGAAAGACAATAAGCACCGTCACGTACACGTCTGTGCTGCACGGTAGTTAAGTGTCGACAGAGAAACATCCCTGTCAATGCATATTCATGAGAGGAGAAGAGTAAAGCACCTCTTATTAAACTAGATTCAAATAGCTTTTGAAAATAAGTGAGTCTGTTATCACTGCAGAAGTATTAAAGATTATGCAGGAAAGAATTCTTTTATTGGAGCAGTGGCAAACCTCATTTAGTTTCAAATACTACTTGAGCCAAGTCCAAAAGCAGACCTCTGCACACACACACACACACACACACACCCCCCCTGCACACTCACAAGACAAATCACTGAGCAGTTTGCCTGTAAACATTTCTGGCTTCGGGGCTTAACTTGACTTTTTTATTTTGAGAATCTCTGAATGCAATAGTGGATGTGTTCAAAAAAGTCACTGGAAACGAGCTAAAACAGACAAATGAATAATGAATCTCTCGGTTGAATAAGCGGAGAGCGCAAGAGCATCGTGCCAGTGATTTGTCATGTTGTTTCCCCCCGAGATCCCACAAACACACACAAAGCCATGCTCTACTTAGTACACCCGTTCACTGGACTGGTCTGAGACTCTCCACAGGGACTGTCCACTCTGCCGTGCCTGCCATTATAACTTATAATTCTGTGGGAATAATTCCATGTAGAGCAGGACAAAAACTAAGGGTTAGTTCATGTGCCGTGTATATAAAAATGGACGTACTCTTGTCTTCTGGTTGCAATACAAATTCTTCTTTTCAAAGATTGAGATTCACAATTTGACCAGCATCGCGACAGTTTTTGGAACCAGAAATTCAACAGCAACCATTTATTGGACAATACCTGCTGTATGTGCAGTGCTTATTCTTCTATATTCCTCTTAATGGGAACATAATTTACACAATGAACATGTTTTATTAAAGAAAACCTGAAACTGGCAATTTAAATCTTCATAAAAAGGAGGGAGTTTGCTCATTTTCCCATAGACGTTCATTCAAATGGAGTTTTCACCCCCTGGAGGCTAACTGCTAGATCCCTCCATCTGCTTCCAAGGCTTCCCTTTTCAAACTGGAAGACTACATCCATTGTTATACCGTCTCTGTTGCAACCGCAGGTTTAGCACAGCATTAATCAGCTAAAGGTCACCGGTTAATCAATCACAAGAAAGCATGACTCATACTTTCATCATTTCTCTCGGGAAAACGGTAACTTGGCAGCAGCGGCGGCTGTGCATATTCAAGACCGCATGACATAGATGCAAACTCAATGACTGTGAACGATGTCAAAAACAAGAGAGAGACTTACGAGGACAGAACCAGAGCCACGGCGTCGTTGAGCACGCTCTCTCCGAACAGCAAGGCGTACAGATCCACGTCAACCTGCAGCTCGTTGAAGATAGCCAGGACTGTCACTGCAAAACCAAGAGAAAACCAATTCATTCCTCGCCACGTTTTCATTTTTATTTGCTTGTCTTGATAGTGGGAACATGTCCTACAAGACCTGAGTGGATCCAGGTTATAATTAACATGATGAGCAAACACACCGGGGTCTGTGGCAGAGACGATGGCTCCAAAGAACAGACAGTCGGTGAAGAAAAAGTCTCCGTCCAGCTGTCCAACCTGCTTCATTAGCGTCACGCAGCCATACATCAGCAACCTGATGAAGCAACAGCAGGCAGTTTTACATAATCATGAACAACACTGACTTTGATGAGGCTAGATATTGTCCCCTGGCATAAAAAGTCTTTTTAGTTTGACATGTGGAATCAGAATGTGAAAATAAACCAAACCAAAGATGTTTGACTCTGTGTTTTCCATTTTTAATGTTCTTGCTTACCCGATAACAAAACAGGAAATGACTGTTCCCAGAAATGCATAAGCCAGGATGGATCCCATGTTACGGAAAAAGTGTCTCTGAAAGAGAGAATTACATAAACACATCAACATTTATCTACACGCTGACTCCAATTCAAGTCATTCATCTTCAGTAAACGTATCAACAACTTCAAACTACTTTATAAGATGAGATTTGAAAAGTAGATCTATTATATTATATGAAATAGAAGACATTCTTTTAATAACTAATTTAAAGTCAAACGGGTGTTAAAATCGCTTACTTTGTAATGGAGTATGTATTATGAATGAGGCAGTAGACAGAATAACTGAAATACAACTGTACCCTTTTCAGGCTGTAACCAGCATGGAAGATGATGGGCGGTAGAAGAATGTTGAAGAACACTTCAGGGTCAAAGGTAACCTGAGTAACACACGCACACATAAAAACATGATAATAACAATAATAATAACAACAACAAAGTACGAAGTTCTTAAGATCACACAAACTACTTTGTGACGAAATGCAACTGTACCTTTCGCAGCATCTCATTGTCGGCCACATCCTTCGATTCAGTGGGGTTGATCTCCCCCTTCAGTGTGTACTCATAAAATTTGCCACTGACATTGACCAGCAGGGTGGCAGGGCTCACATTAACCTGGCAACTCAGCGTGACGTTGCTAACGTCCCGGGGAACATGGATGCCGTAGCGCAAGATCACGCCAACGATTAAGCCTGAGAAAAGGGTTAACAAAGAGAAGAGAGAATCAATTCATGTCAGATTTGTATTGTGCAAAACAGGAAAAACAATCAATAGAGAAATGAAGACTAGATGACGGGGTGGTTACTCTCCTGCAGCTGCCTAAATCTGCATTTTTATTTTGGAAGAACAGATTCAGAAACTAAATGTCAAATGCTTGTGAAGTTAAGAGGGAAGTGAGAACTACAGAAACCATCGCTCCATGTTTATCAATCATGCCAGAGTTAGTGACCAAGGAGAGAGAGAGAGAGAATTAATTTGAAATTGTGGATGACATGTAGAGGATTTCATTTTCCCCAAGTGAAGAAAGGGTAATAGACTCTCCAGGACGAGGACCATCTTGTAAAATAGATTTTTAATCAGCATGTGTATTCTATCACATAATCACCAAAACATTAGAACTGAACATTAACTGTTTTCAAATTGAAATTGCGGTTTGAAAACAATGCAATTACCAAATCCATGAGGCTGCGATTTTATTGTGTCTATATGTCAATTGTCAAAATGTTAAAAACAATCCATATGTTTAAGTTCTCATCCCAGTATAGTAGTTCATATGTTGATGGTGTCTGATGTGGCACTGTTCCATTTCGTTTTAAATCTAGAACAAAGTGAAGGTTGAAATAAAGCTCAACTATGAAAAAGTTATGCAGCGAATCAAATAATTGTACAGAATCGGAATCATTCAGCCCCAATAAATAAAAAACCGTGAACAGAAATTGAAGGAATGTGCTTGGTTTGTGTCCACCAGTGAGTCGTGAGTGGGGTTTTTCCTGACAGGTGCAGGGAAAGTTTCTGTTAGTTACTTAGTGAAGGAGGAACCAGCCTTTCATGCTTGGCATGATCAGGCCACAGAGTGGAGAAGTGACATTTTGTGTTGCTGTTGTTATTGTATGGTATAGTAGTTCCCTTTCATGGCCCAGGAGGCTCAGCTCTTATTAAGGTTTCATTTACAAAACCAAGCATTGTGAAAGAGGGCGTCTGTGTAACTAAGCTTCTTAGCCCGCAGTCTCAAATGCGCCACTGGCTCGTTAAAAATGAAGTCATTTCAAACCCTAAGTACAACACGAGAGTTTCGCTCTCTCACCATAAATCATCGCCAGCCCAGTTTCGTGCAGGAACCTGAAGCGCCGGTGTTTGAAGAGCCAAATGGTGAGGATGGTGAGGGTGAGCAGCATGATGAAGATGAGCAGGTCTGCGCTGTCCTGCCTGTGGCTCGCCTCAGCCTTCTTCTCTGTCACGATGGTGTTCTCCATGGAATTGCTCTCCTCCGGAGATAATGATGATGCTCGGCACACGCAGATGCCCACAGACAGGATCACCAGCAGCAGCAGCCACAGCGTCCTCGTCGCCCTCCTCGCGCCGTTGACAGTCACTCTGAACACCATTGCGGCTCGTCGACGGCCAAACGCTGCAAAGTCGTCGTGGATAAAAAGCAAACTTTAGGGTGAAATTTTGTTTAGGGGACTGGTAATGGGGGGGAGACGACAGCAGAAAGACGACAGCAACAGCGCTATTGACTCTGACCTGGAAATGAAAACTAACATATCCAGAAATTCTACAGTGTTTCAAACTAAAAGCACCGCGTCACGATGCAGTTGCTTTTAAACCACCCATAACATATTATGCTTATTTTTGCACTATACATTACTTTTATTGAACGAAGATATACATTGTGTCGTTTTCTGGCAGTTTATTTCCGCAGATGATTAAACTAGTTACCGCAAAGTAATCTTATTTTGAAATATTCAATTGCCTTCGTGTTGGACAGGAAGTGAACCTGTATATTTACAGATGTTCTCCTTTCTATTTAATTTTTATGTGAAATCACATTTAAATTTGGATAACCTGATTTTTTTAGAAAATCCAAACGTTTATTCTCAACACTGCATGTACTACAGCAATATTACCATCATAAAAACAGCTAACTAACAATGTGTCAAAACACCATTGTACCGGAAATCCAAGACTTGAGCTTTTCTAGTCTAGCCAGCTTTACAGAAATTGAATAATAAACATGAAAGAAAAATGCAAATGGTCATACAAGCATGAAATTTAGCAATTTTTGATAAACAATCAAAAGTTGGTTGTCTTTTGTTGGTCATTGTTGTTTCTGTTTTGAAATTTGTATCGTAGTTATGATTAATAAATGTAATTATAGTTGATCAGGGTTATGTACCTGTCATATGTGAGCTTTTATGACTAGAGCAGCCATATTTTTAACATTTAACATTGTTTATTGACTTGACTCATGTTGTAGGTATCACATCATGTAATAATAACATACATTTGAACTACTTTTGGGGTGATAATTTACTTTATGGGCAAAGTAAATTGATTAGTTCAACCTGTTTTGTTTTAAAAGTAGCACAGGGTCTATGACGTTGGATCTAATTGACAAATTAATAATATTGTGTCATGTCATTGCATATTTAAGCACTACATGATGTCGTCTGCATCACAGTCAGTGTCTACTGCTTCATCTTCCACATGGGCAGGAGCAAATTCCAGCTGCCAGAGGGTGGAAGGTGGGGTAAACCCTGCATAGATCGCCAGTCCAAAACCAGGAAAAACTGTCCAAATAACGTAAATGCCAAACTGCATGTTTGTTTGGCAGTTACCCACTGCATGACTGTGGGAGGAAACAGGAAAGGATATGCAAACTCCACACAGAAAGGCACTCGGTCCAACCAGGATTCAAAACTGTTGACCTTCTTGCTGTGCGGCAACAATGCTAGTCACTGAGCCACCTTGTGTTCACATCACAGCCACTTATGAAAAATGCTATTTTTGCCATGAGTTGGATTGAGTCATACTATAACTGAACATATTTCTACCTGCTTGTTTCGTGTCACTCATCTAGACAAGTAGATATTTAATCTTGAAAGAATTTGAAGAACTATTAATATTCATATTATATTGTTGTGGCTTCCTTTTCTTTCCTTCCTTCCATTTACTTGATATACACTTGGCTTTGATCTAAATGCTAGACTTTGATGTAAAGCAAACTTATTTGTTACCTTTGGTTGTCTTTCACATTTATGTGCAATACATCAAACTACATAAAAAAATTGCTAAGTACAAATACATACACAACTACTCAATTACAAGAACACGAGTAAATGTTATTATTTACATTCCACTTCCAATCCAAGAGAGTGTGACTGGTCCGCTGAAAGTAACAGGACGCAAGGTAACCAGCCTGCTCATGGAGATTTAATGTGGTTTGTTTAGGATAGATGATTCGGGCTGTCGAAGGAGGGATGCTGTAATACTATCACTATTTAAGTAAGAGTAAATAGTAATCGATATATTAGTGCGCGGCTACAGTTGTTCTGTGATTTGTCGGGTATGGACGTGCTCGCTTTTTCACCGAAGTCCATTTTCGCAGTGGAACGTATCGACAGTGCACGACTTCTTCCTGTGGAGGGCAGCATTACGCTTCTCGGCTGCACTGCATCCTGTTTGAAATGCACCAGAAGAAGACGAAGGATCACCAGCTGGTGTGGAAACCAAACGGGACAGAACCCCAAAATTAAAAATCTGTTTCAAATCCAAATCTTTATATTTCCGCTTCTCATTTGGTGTCATGTGTTACCACTTAAACGCATCAGTGTAGCTGCGCCATCTGAATAACACAAACGAAGATGACTTCTAAAACAAAAGGTACGTACAAACCTCATAACATTGATGTAGCCTAGCTGCTAAGCTAATAGCTGGTTAGCACTCTCAATCTGTGAACCCGCTGCCAATGCTAATACAGACATTTTGAAATTAATAACTGAACTAACGAAAGAAAAATAACGGGAATATGCTTTCCTGCATGTTATCAGACAAAGTGTTATCTTAAAATAGCATCCTCTCCACTTAGCTACAGCTCTGCTACACTAGCTTTAGTGACGGTGAGATTATAAAGTGTACTGTTACATGTAATGTATTATTACTACTATTATTTACCCGACTTATCCCTGACATTAAGACATTATGCGTGTTATATTTTCATAAGATAATCAATGTATACCAAGAAACAGTACCATACACTCCCCGGTCAATTTATTAGGTACACAGGACACCTAACATTTTCTCCTTTTTTGGACTGTGTGAACCCTATAGATGGTTGTGCGTGGATATCTCAGTAGACTAGCACTCTCTGAAAGTCATTAAATCACATTTAGTTTCCGATTCTGATGCTTGGTTTGAACTTCAACATGTTGTCCTGCTGATTGAGGTTGTGCTTGTTTTCCTGTTTGCACTGAGTTACTTCATGTGATTGGCTGGTTAGATGGTTAGATTTTTTTTAATAAAGTCAATCAATAAATGGCAGCCCTAGACATGGCATAGAACAAGACAGAATATGAGTCACGTTAAAGACATTAGCAATCTTTTAATTGTTTTTATGCTTTTTTTGAGAGTAAAGTCAACAACAGACTCATTGTGCACTTTATAATTACTTACAAATGTCCTAAGAGCTCTAATTTGATCTTAATACAGTGGCATGAAAAAGTGTTACTTTGAACACGTGACTCAGTAGAAGATGAATATTAATCTTTGTTGAGTGTAGTATTTTTGTTTTTATAAATCCTTAAATAACAAGAGGAAAAATAACAGGTATTCTCCTGCAAAAGTGTCAACACCCCAAGAGATTTGAGGTCCCATAACTTTTATCAAGCTCTTAATTATCTTGTTAGGGCTATGACTTGTTGAAAGCTTATCAAAGCCTACTGCAACAACAAACCAGCCATGGTAAATGGACTGCAATTATGTAGTGCTTTTTGTGTCTTAATGACCATTAAAAGTGCTTTACTGTTAGTCATATTCTTCTATGCATACAGTGCTGTAATATAACTCTATAATACTGCTGACATAGCTATCTAGGGAAATTTGGGACTTGAGATAATTTTCCAAGTACACTTCAAAACATCAAATACTCTGATTAGTAGATGACCCACTTTACCTCAAGAGCTAAATCTGCCCCACAAAAGCTGTGGGCTCCTCTAAGTAACTGCCTAACATTCTTAAAAGAAAAAGAAAATAATTGATGCCCACAGGAGAACACTATAAGAAGATTGCATAGTGTTTCCAGCCAGCCATTTCCTCAGTTTCCAATGTAATTAAGTTAACAGCAATGGCGGCGGTCAAATTGAGGTCTTAACAAAAACAAGAAAACTTTCTGGACAAACTGCAGGAAAATTGAGCACACCCTGAAGTGGTGGTGCCTCTTTAAATTACACAGCAGGGCCAGTGTAAAAATGACCTTCATGCAAGTGTCATCCGAAGAAAACCTTTTCTGGATTCTCAAAATGATATTCAAGGATTGAAAGAGCAAAAGTTGTTAACAGTATTGCAAGTATTACCAGTTATACTTGGCAAGTAGGTATTACTATCAAATAGCTTTTTATGTTTTTGTTATTTTGAATTTCTTAAAGTTAGGAAATTAAGGAATGTTGTTTAGAACATTAAAATAAATTATCTTTAGATTGAAAATTGGGTCCCTCTCTTACATGCTTGCCTATTCAGTTTTTAATGCCACAATAAATATAAGTTGCATATGTATAAAGCTGTAGTATATCTTTTATTTTGACTAACATCACATGCTTCTATAAGATGTGTCTTTTGGATTATGGATATTATAGTTTCATGATGTGTCTTTTGGATTATGGATATTATAGTTTCATGATTACTTAAAAGGCATTACGATGTAGTATACGATGTTACCTCCTCAATCATGTGTTTTGATTCTAGTTGGCAAGACCGGCTCCAAGAATAAGGAGGATGCTCCTTATGAGCTGGAGAGCCAGTTCATCCTGAGGTTGCCTTTGGTGAGACTTGCACAAGCTCAACCTTAATATTTTGTTTTAATTGAATTTGATTGGTTGCTGAAAGTCACGTGTTTCATTTGTTTTATTTTTCAGGAGTATGCTTCAACAGTGAGACGAATTGCACAGTCTAGCAGTATGAACATGAAAGACAGACTCACCATTGAGTTGCACCGTAAGATGGTTTATCACTTACATTTGATATTCAGGTTATACATGTGTATATTTTTCTACAATTTTAGTAGTTGCATTTTTTCAGGGACATTATTTCCAAATACATGAGTGGAGGAACCTGCATGTGTACTCTTGTGTGTTGTATTACAGTGTCATTATAATCAATCACCCTGTTCCTCTTTCTTGTAGCCGATGGTCGCCATGGCATCGTGAGAGTTGACCGTGTCCCTTTGGCCTGCAAACTGGTGGATCTGCCTTGTATGATTGAGTCTCTGAAAACTGTGGACAAGAAGACATTTTATAAAACTGCTGATGTCTGCCAGGTAAACCTCTGCATGCACGTCAGTGACAATACTGTGGCAATAAGTTGGAGAACATTGGATACTTGGAGTATTTGTTCAGTGTAGGACTTTAAATAAAAAAATTTTTGTGGACATTAAAATTTAATATGTTTGCTTGTTGGTTACATCAAAAGAGTTCAGAAACCTCTGCGAAATGGTAATTACAAAGTCATTAACCATTAAATATTGCGTGGTTTAGATGCTGGTATGTTCACTAGATGGAGACCTTTACCCTCCGCTAGAGGAGCCAACTGGCACCGATCCTAAGAGCAAGAAGAAGGATAAAGACAAGGACAAGAAATTTGTTTGGAACCACGGCAGTGAGTAGACAAACATCCTCTCACAACAGCTTTTTGAGCTGATGTATTGGCACATCAGCATTTCTCGAAGTATAGTTTGCCTACCACCGCTGATTGAGCCATATTGACTTCATTAATCTTGTTGTTTTTTCTCTCCAGTCACCTGCCCCCTGAAGAACACACGCAAGAGGAGATTTCGGAAGACTGCGAAAAAGAAGGTTTGGCATTTCCATTTTCCCTTCAACACTTCTCTCCCCATCCCATCCATCCGTTAAGCATCTTGTCTGATGATCAATCTCTTTCAGAAGCTCTCTTCCAACAAGGCATTTACATTTCATAAAGAAGGAACTGTGGTGAAAGTGAAAACTAAGATTTACATATAAATAAAAGCTTTCCATCTTACTTTGCCCCAAAGGCACGTGAAAAAAGCAATTTCACTATTGCTTTGATCAAAGTGAATGTGAGTGTGCATGAGCACTGCACTTCTACTTTGTCTTTTGAATAAATCTCCCTGAAGTTGCAGAGCCATGCCATATTGATTTGGCCCCTTCTGTTTTAATCGCTAATGTGCATATTGGCATTCAGCCAGCTGCTATCTTTGTGTGTGGTGTTCTTGTATTTGTTACCTCTTTAGGACCGTTTCTGGCATAAACACTGATCTTATCAGGACCAGGAGTCCTCATGTTAAGCAAAACCTGCTCCTAATGAGGCAGAAGCTGATTCCTGAGGAACTGGTTAAGTTTGGGGCTTAGATTTTGAGTTTGTGGTTAAGTAAAGGATATTGTTATGGCATGAACTAGTTATGTAGGGCTTTGTTTAGGCTGTCCAAGTTAGAGACTTAGTTATTTTTGCACTAAACTGTAGCCGGGGAGCAATCAGGGAGTGGGTGCCTTGCTCAGTGGGAAAGACAATGCAGTGTCCTTAGAATAGTAGCTGTGCAAACCTGTGTGTGTGTGTGTGTGTGTGTGTGTGTGTGTGTGTGTGTGTGTGACTGAGAGAGAGTTGTACCATTAATACTACACATAACTTGATCTCTCTTGAACTCTCCACAGTACATTGAATCCCCTGATGTGGAGAAGGAGGTGAAGAGATTGTTGAGCACAGATGCAGACGCTGTTAGTGTTCGTATCCTTTGACACAAATAATCTACATGTCTTATCCTGGGAAGGCCAAAAAGCAGCAAGACTGTAAATAACAAGCAAACATAATGGTGTTATGTTTGAAGAGCATTTCTACTGTATTGCAGTGAATGTAACCCACAGTCATGAACTAAGCCTTTAAGAAGCGTCATATAGTTCCTACTGGTCTATTACTTAAAGACAAACATAACATCGCTTGAATCTAACATTAAGAACAGGTCACTCTTAAGCTCAAACAGGTTTCCTGACTTGACACCACCTAATCCCTTTGTGAGAGTGTTGCACTTTGCAACGATGGCTGCGAATGCTCTAATGAAACTCTCAGCTTCCCCGACAGATAAAGAAGACAGCGGGGCCACTTTGAATGGCTGCACGCTGTGTGTTAATTGAGATGGACTGTCCATTGCTGTTGCTCATAGTGAAGCAAGATCCTAATTATAGTTTGAGAGTTTGCATGCATTCAGCAGACATACATACATACGACATGATAAT